>NC_068403.1:2229169-2246669 GCF_023724105.1 Carassius gibelio | reverse complement strand
ATATATATATATATATATATATATATATATATATATATATATATATATATATATATATATATATATCTGATTATTATGTTTTATGTTGAAAACAGTTGTGCTGCTTCGTGTTTTTTTTTTTTTTTGTGTGGAAATATCATATATTTTATTTTTTCTTTTGCAACATTATCAGTGTTTTTTCTGTCACTTTTGATCAATTCAGTGCATCTTTGCTGATCAAGAATATTAATAATTTTGGGGAAAAAATATCTCATTGACCCCTAACTTTTAGCTAGTATTGTAAATATAAATATATAAAAACCAATACATTATCTGTGTATCAGGACGATTATTAAGTAGATGATATTTTCATGCATGTCTGATTGTTGTTGATCACAGACAGCATTATCAGTGTTTGCATCAGCGTTATGAGCAGCTCACGACGCACCAGAGCTTCTCTTCACATCCATAAAACAAAGCAATAACAAAGAGAAATGAACTCGATGGAAACAGCCTGTTATAAAAGTCAGCACGTGTTTAACTGAACCAGATATTTGCCACGATTATAATTCATGAGGTAGAGTCCAGGAGAGCATATAACATTAAACAAGGATTTAAAAACTGCTTGCATGTTTTTTATTGTGCTATATTATCACTAAATCTTGAATTTGATCTTTTTGTCAACTTGTTTTCTTTCATTTAGCACAGGTTTTGTTTTTCATTTGGATTTGACTTGATTTGAGCTCATGCAACTCGTTTTTTTCTATTATTATTTGACTATTATTTAATGATAATTTTAGCAACGTTCACTCATAAAATAAATGGCATTTTGTGATATTCAAAATGTTTTAATAATTATAATAATACTAACAAATTAATGGATGCATGCATACATTAAAATATAAATACGTAAACAACAATTATAAAAAAAAAAAATCTGTTTTTGAAAAAAATAAGTAATAATATATAATAGCAAAATGAGAAATGTTTGTACATCACATAATAACTCTCGCTGACATCAGCTCCCAAAATTACATGTTTAAAATTAAAAAATATTTTCTCGTAGAGACATACTGATTGATTTAATAGAAGTTTAATTTACAACTTTAAAAAAAGTTGTTTTTTACAGCCCAGAAAGGGCTTTTACAGCTAAAAAGGAAAGTTGTTTCAGAGTTTTGAAAGAAGATTTTGATTTGATAATATGAAAACAAATATTGATTTCTTTAAAATAACTAATAAATCATTCACAGACCATACTGCATATTTATGAAAGCTGTATTTTCTTTTATAAATATGATAAGATTTTTTTTGGATTCATGAAGGATGCCGTACTTGTTTATGTGATTTGTTCCAATGCACAATGCAACCCAGGAGAAGAAAGCAAGCTATTGTTATGAGAAATAATAAGAGAAAAATGCAACGCAAAGACAGAAAGGAAAACAGTTTAATTTTTGGACTGTTTCAATCAGACGCTGACAAAGCATCGACGTAGTTTTTCCCTTTCGTTGCATTTATCGAGCTGCTTTCTGAAGAGCTGTGGCACACATTGTCTGTATCCGAACGAAACACATCATCCCGTCTGAAACCCCACAGGATTTATTTGACAGGCTGTGTTTGGGACTTGGCAGCGGCGCTCAATTGTCTTTGTCTTTTCTTTTTTAATGGCAGTATAAATGGAAAGTACAAAAGTTATCACTAATTCAAAATATAAAAAAACTATAAATGATGTGCCGATGATTCTTTGAAAGATTTAATTCTGTTCAGTGTGTTAAGCATTGCATTAAATCTGTGTGACCTACGTGACCCAGGAGCACAACACCAGTCACGAGTGTTCGTTTTCCAAAATTGAGATGCATGCATCATCTGAAAGCAGAATAAATCATCTCTCGACTGATGTCTGGTTTGTTAAGAGGACGATATTTACAAATCTGGAACCTGACGGAGCACAAAAAATCTAAATATTGAGAAAATCATCTTTAAAGTTGTTCAGATGAAGTTCTTAGCAATGCATATTACTAATCAAAAAATACGTTTTGATATATTTATGGAAGTGAATTTATAAAACATCTTCAAGGAACTTAATCTTAATATCCTAATGATTTTTGACATGAAAGAGAAATGTATCATTGTGACTCATACAATGTATCGTTGGCTATTGCTACAAATGTAACTGTGCTATACTTCTGTGCTGCAGAGTCACATGTTAAAAAGAAAGAAAGAAAGAAAGAAAGAAAGAAATGTTCCTGATAGTTAAATGGCACCTTAAGGAAGATCAATCCACATTTGTGAATATGAAATCTTATATCATTTAAGACAACCGCAGTCATGTGCATGAATTCATGTGCATTCCATAAAATACTGATTGACTAGAAACTGTTACATTTGATAACTCCTGTGGAATATTTGAGGTGCTTCGCTCATAATAATCACAGCATGTTTGTGAAAGTGTGGATCTGATGGTCAGGCTTCTTTCCTCTGTTTTCTGATGACGATTACAGACGTGGACTTCTTCCCGTTTGGAGCGTCATGTCAAAGCCGTGCACCTGTCCTCCTGCAGAGATCTTCACCGCGACAGACGCTGAATGCTGATGGAAACATGACAGGACTATCAGAATAAAACCAGTGCCTCTTCATTTTATTACATACTAATGAACACCGTCTGTCGCTCGCACTGCTTTTAGGGTTTATGTACTGAGCGCTTTTGTCTTGAGGCATTAGCTCCAAAAAAAAAATAATATAAGTGGCTTTAGTAGACTAATTAAAAGCCTGCCATTTATATATATATATATATATATATATATATATATATATATATATATATATATATATATATATATATATACATACATACATACATAAAGATATATAGTTAAAAAATATTCTGTCCTATTTCTTATGTGACCAATAAAATTGTGGTATTATTTTAGTAATGCTGACAGTTTTAAAATAAATGAAAATTTTGTATTTATTTTTATATTATATTTATTATATTTTTATTAATTTTGTTGTCATTTTTAAAATACCTCTGTAGTTTTATCAACATGCATATAAAATACATTTCTTTTTCTATTTTTATTTTAGTTAAAAAATATTTCATTAAATATTTTAAAAGTTTTATTAGTTTAGTTTTAGTGCAAGTAACAGTTTTTTTGTAAGTAAATATCATTGATCATGTGACTATTCGAACAGTCTGTCAGTTTTTTTTTTTTGCTTGCTTTTAAATTTTATATATATTTTTTATTTAATTTTTATTTAATTTTTTTTTTTTTTAAAGAGAGTGAGAAGCAAATTGCATAATATATCAAACCTTGTTTCCAGAGAATGTCTCTTATTAGTGTAACCCATCATGTTTCAAACAGCATTAAACGAGCTCTTCTCTAGCTGTTGAACGCTGGTGTAAATGCAATGCATGCTGCCTGTGCATCAGTGTGTGTGAACACAGTATGACATTACAGTATTAGAAAGCTCTGTGCTCTCAGGTTTGGCTGAATCATCTGCTGCTCGTTTATCACCTCTGCGGGACGCTCTCCTGGCCTCAGATTCACATCTAAATCCCCCCCAGCTCCTCCTGACTGGCAGATTCAGCTGTGATTGAGGAGATTTCTTTACCCCTGTGGTGTTAAGTAGTTCTCTGCGGTGATATGACACCGGACCGACCCTCAGCCAACATTAGAACCACCTTCAAGAGAAGATGAGATTCAAGTATGAAACAGACTTTACACCCGGCGGGAAAATGCTCAGGAACACAAATAAGACTCTGACATCAGCACGAAACAGAGGGAAAAAACTACAGGTGTTCGAGAGATGCCAGATTTATTTGTTTTCTTTTAGAATATGTACGTTAAAAAGATTTGAAGGAACGTTGCAAGGTAAAATAATAATCCGAATTTTTCCTATCATTTCTATTATTATTTTTTTTACATTTTATAAAAAAATATATTTTTAGAAATGTTGTGCTTTTGTCTAATTTTTATTAGTTTTTTAATACAATAAAATGTATAAATATTTGAAGGAACGTTACGAAGCAAATAATATTCAGAAACTTTTATTCTAATAAAATTGTATTTAAAAAGATATTTCATATATTTGTATTTTTATTATATATATTTTTTTTTTCTTCAGCTTTTGTCTTCTATATATATACATCTATAAGTTTTAGAAATTTTGTATCAATTTTATTATTTTTTAATACAATAAAATGTATACAAATATATTTTTTTCATTTTTAATATCTGTCGTTTTATTGATTTCATTTGAGTTATTTTAGTACGTTAAACTAAATGAAAATGAGAAATACAATAAATTTGAGTTGTTTTTATTCTATTTTATTTCAGTTAGTGTATTTTCAAGTGTATTTAAAAAAAAAAGGTTTTAGTTAACTATAATAACCCTGATCAAATGTAAGGAAATTAGCATATTTGATCACGTGACTTTTTTTTTGTTATGGTCAGATTTATTTATGTCCGCTAAAGCTTTAAATTGACATAAAATCGATATTTTATTAAGCATTAATGATATAAATAAAAATAAACCAAAGTGAGTTGCAGAATGATACTAAAGCTCTTGGGCCTAAACAGTGTTTGCAATTGACTGCTGTTGTTTAGGATTTGTTTCATAACCTAATTAATGCTAATAATGTAATAATGCAACTCATTTTCAGTACAAATTGTGCATCTCCTGTTGTCTGACACATCAAAATCCAGCCACATATGTGTTTACGCTGCTTGATCTGTGCAGATTTCTCTCCTGATTCAGACCAGAACACTGTTTCACTGGAGGAAGTGTTATTCTGGATTATAGACTCTATGTGTTTGAGTTAAAATCATCTTAATGCTGGATGTGTTTCAGGTTTTGTCTTCTCCAGATGTTCACTGATGGACTGGAGTGCTGTGGATTATTGGGATGTTTTTATCAGACTCTCATTCTGACGGCACCCATTCACTGCAGAGCATCCACTGATGACACACTGATGCAATGCAAAATAGAAGCGGCTGAAATGATGCTGTAATGCTGATTAAATCATTTCTGCTGTAATCACAGGTCTGAAATAAGAGAGATTTAGTGTCACGCTGCACCTGGAATGAGAACAGATGAACACTGGAGTATTCAGATCACCGAACAATGTCATGAAGTGTAACAGTTTATACTAAAGCCTCATTAGTGCATTAGCTACAATAAAACATGACATTTTTACAGCGTTTATTAATCGTTGTTAATTAGTTAACAAAGTTCAAGGCTCATGTTAGTTCACAGCGCATAAGGGTTATTAGGCCTACAGTTAAAGGGGTCATATAATGCTACATGCACTCTTAAAAGTAGTTTGAACTGAAATGTGTGTTGTGTCTGCGATCTCTGCAAAAATGTTTTACGCTTTCTCAAACATATTATAGATCTGTGCGTCTGACCATGTGACGTCACACGGTTGGAGGCCCCTCCCATGATTGTTTGATTGACAGCAGCGTTTCAGCACAGACTGGACTTGTGTCTTACCTCAGACCCGCCCTGACTGAGATGCAGACAAGCATGAATCCTAAGTGATTGTTGAATGTAATAATGAACATAGCAGTAGTCATTTACTCCCGACATCTGAGTGACAGAAATTGCAGACGATTAACTTACAATTGGAGAAATGAAAGAAACGCGCCCTTGATCTACTTAAATGCGTTTATGTTCGCGCGAATCCTTCATGATCCAGCCTCCAGCAGTAAGTTTAATGTACTTGAATGAATCATTGAAAATAGCCTTTCCTAATAATGTTCTAATTATCAAGTTTCACTATGAATGACGCTAAAGTAAACAGTCACAGTGAGCAGATCAGAAGAAAGGGGCGGAGTCAGGAGAGCTCATTAGCATTAAAGGAGAATCCCACAAATCAGCCTGTTTCGAAAAGAGCTGTTTTGGACAGGGTAAAAAAGGTGTTTTTAACCCTAACATTGAGAAATTTTAAACAAACTATGTTCTACATGGAACATGATCTTTACTTAATATCCGTATGATTTTTGGCATAAAACAAAAAATGATCATTTTGAACCAATTTTTGGCTATTGCTACCTTAAGACCGTTTTTGTGCTCCAGGGACACATATTAAAAAGCAGCATTTCTCATTTTCATTTGGTTTAACCTGATGTATTCAAATAAAACTTAAGCTAAATGGACATATTTTTTAAAAAACAAAAATGCTAAATGTGTAAATTGTGGAATAAATCTATAAATCTATGACTAAAATTTAAACGAAAGAATAAAATAAAATTAAATGGAAAAATTAAAATCAACAATATTAATAAAAATGATTTTTGATTTTACAAAAGTATTATTAAATGTTGAAATTAACATTAACAAACAAAGTATTATTGTTAGTTCTCTGTAATTAATCATTATATCGCGTGTTTTTCTCACCAGTTTTGATATATTATATAGTTTTTTAATATTTTGAGTCAATTTTAATTGTTACTTTATTTTATAATTTCTAGCTTAAGTAATTTTGTTATGTGTTTTCGTATTTTATTATTTAAAGTACACACACACACACACACACACACACACACGCATGTATATAAAACATGATTTCAGTCTTATTTTAAAAATAACAAAAATTGTTTAACTAAATAAATAATGCTAGAAACTAGCAGACATATATTTTTAATATTTTACTTTATTTCAAGCAATCAAATAAAAAAATGGTTTTGGGTTTATTATCAGTTTTAGGTTTTAGTTAACCCTCTTCCTAACAATTTACAGTGAAGAATCATTTGTACCTGGAGCACAAACACACAAACGGTTAAACTTTCATTTAGACATGTGATCAAACTAACTCTAAAATGAGACATGATGATAATAATATATCGTGGAGGGTGGTCAGAGTGAACTGAAACGCTCGGGCTGTTGTCGTTCTGACGCTTGTATTATATGCACAGGGCAAAGACCTCCAGCAGCGCCGTACAGTAAAGGATTTGATTGGACGTTCCCACATGGCACACACAAAAGCCTGTGTGTCCTGAAGTAGTTCGGGATGATTACAGCAGATGGGAAGGAGACTGTAAGTTCACTAAAGCTTCCCGGAGACTATACTGAGACAAATACTCGATGCAAACACGAAATGCATTTACTGCACACTAACACGAACAGGACTGGTTTAACACAGCGGATCTCAGCTGCTCTTATGTTTCCTTCACACCGTGGCGTTTCTGAAGATGAGGACATCAGACAAATCTGTTGCATTTTTTAATTTTTATGAGATTTAACCAAGAGCTCCACGAATTTGAGTTTGATTAAACACGTAGCTTTTAATATCAACGGCAAGCGTGTTTTCTCCCGGCTTTGTAAATGAGCTTAGTCGGTTTATTGGTAAAACTTTACAGTAAGGTTCCATTTGTTGATGATAGTTAATATAAACAATAAAAATACTTCTTAAACAAATATTATTTGTGGTTCTTGGTTCATTTCAACCAGGGTTATTATAATTAACTAAAACTAAAATAAATAAATAAATATTTATTTTTAGACCAAAAGTTTGGAAACCAAAAGTTTGGTAACATTACTATTTTTAATGTTTTTGAAAGAAGTTTCTTCTGCTCATCAAGCCTGCATTTATTTGATCAAAAATACAGAAAAAATGTAATATTGTGAAATATTATTACAATTTAAAATAATTGTTTTTAATTTATTATACTTTAAATGATCATTTATTTCTGTGATGCAAAGCTGAATTTTTCGGATCATTATCACATGATCCTTTAGAAATCATTCTAATATGATGATTCATTATCAAAGTTGGAAACAGTTCTGCTGCTTAATATTTGTTCAGAACATGTGATACTTTTTTAGGATACTTTGAATAAAGAGTAAAAAAAAAAAAAAAAGGCTATGTTTTTTTTAAATATAAATATTTTGTAATAACAATATACACTACTGGTCAGTAATTGGGAGTCAGTCATTTTTTTCTTTCTTTTTTTTAAATAAAATCAATACTTTTATTCAGCAAGGATGTGTTAAATTGATAAAAAGTGATAGTAAAGAAAATATATTATTATAAAAATTTTTTTAATAAATGCAGTTCTTTTTAACCTTTTATTGATCAAAAATATTAGACAGCAGAAGTGTTTCCAACACTCATAATAAATCAGAATATTAGAATGATTTCTAAATGATCATGTGATCGACTGATGTTACATGTGACACTGAAGGCTGGAGGAATGATGCTGAAAATCAGCTTTGCATCACAGGAATAAATTATTTTTTAAAGAATATTCAAATAGAAAACTATTATTTTAAATTGTAATAATATTTTTTCATTATTTTTAATCAAATAAATGCAGGCTTGATGAGCAGAAGAAACTTCTTTCAAAAAAATAAAAAATAGTAATGTTTCCAAACTTTTGGTCTGTACTGTATACACACACACACACACACACACACACACACACACACACACATATATATATACTTAAGACAAACAAAAACTACTAAAAATGACAAAACAGCATAACAAAACCACTAAAATGAAAATGAAATGAAGATACGAAAATTAAAAACTGTTTCAAAAATGTAATTAAATTGTAATATTTTCTCAGGGCTGCTTAAATAACATGATTTCCGTTCTAATGCATTATGAAAATCACAATTTGAATCTATTAATGTTATTTAATGGATGAGCTAACATCACCTGTTTACTACTTTTACAACTTTGCACGATTATGTCGTTAGTCGCGTTTTATTATTGGCATTTGACTGCTGTCAGATCAGAGCAGTTAACCACTGATTTATTTAGCTGATGTTTTTAGCACAATGTCAGAGGTCTAACACTGTTATGTAACTAATATTTACCATAATTGTTCCTTTTAGTCCATAAATACTCACGGATGTAAACAGGGAGGTTCAGAAGGCTCTAATGAGTTACTGCAGTGTTTTACCCTGATCTAAAGCCACAATTAAAGTAATTACAGAGCAGAAAGCAGCACAATTTTAAGTCTATTTATAGGCGATTATCGAATTATTCATTAGACGCCTCCAAAGTGCACAGAGGAGTTCGATTCAAGGAGTTAATGCAGTAATGCTCCAGAAAACCACAAGCAGATGCTGAGCTGATTCCTTTAAAGAAGCACAATAATGTTCACTTTTGAGCAGCTTTTGTTCTGTATTGTTTCTGTTCAGTTTCTCCATTAATCCCCAATAAATCCTTCAACATCTAAACCTCTATAAAATCACTGGGGGAAAACATTTCATTTAATTTAACTTAACTTGATTGACTAAAATAACTGGAAATAAAATAAAAATTAATAAAAACTATAAAGACATAATAATAAAAAAAAGAAATAATAATCATAATGACAAAACACAAGAAAATTTATAAACATTTATCTAACATGAAAATGAATAATAATAAAAAAATCTCAGTGAAAACTAGAAACTAATATTGTAATAATGTATAAAAAAATTCAGTTATAGTTTATTTATTTATAGTTTTAGGTGTTTTACTACATCAAGTTCAATAAAATAAGTATAATAATTTTTTATTATTTTTATATTTACATTTTTCATTTCTTATTGTTATTCAATGCATCAAAATAAATACAACTGAAATAATAATAAATATAAAAATACATACACATTTCAAATTTAACAAAAACTGAAATTAAAACGGAATTACAAAACCAAATTCAAAATATTAATAAGAAACTAGAATATTATCTCAATAATATATAAATAAATAATAATGCACTGTAAGTCGCTTTGGATAAAAGCGTCTGCTAAATGCATTAATTTAATTTAATTTAATTTAATTTAATTTAATTTAATTTAATTTAATTTAATTTAATATTAAAATAACATTGCCTTTAAGGGTTTTTATTTTATGATTAAATGCAATAATATTTTATATATAATATATCTATATTTTGTATAAATTAAATAATTTATTGAAAATGTGTTATTACATTTATTGAAAAATTTCAAACAGTGTATGGTGAGAAAATGTACAGTTTATTTTTTATTGTATTTTTTATTTTTTTCTGGACATGGGAAACAAAAGCAGTATTCTATTTAACTAAACTCCTCTCAGTATATTCTCTCTGCTCCGTGTGACTGAATACACCGTAACCCATGACACAAACACATGAAAATGCTCTTTCCTGTGAATTTCTGTTCTGCAATAATCTCTTTCTGTTCAAATAAAGAACTGAATTATTCATCTCTACTGCTTTCAGCCGCGTGATGAATGTGACGTCACGCTGAGCTGCAGGCTTTTAACGAATATTTCCTGTGGAAATGAAGGACAGATGGCTACTTTATAATGAGGCCAGCAGAATAATGACATTAGGGCGTTATTTACTCATCCTCGTGTCGCTATGGGATACTTTCATGATGCTTTAATAGCTTTTGATTTGAATTTATTCTTGCGTGCTCCACAGAAAAGCATTAGCTTCATTCAGATTGTCTCGTGAGCTCAGTTCATCTCAAATGTGAGACTTTAAACTGCATCAGAGCCTTCATGACCTAATCTGGATTACACTTTAATTAGGTAACAGTTACTTTTAATGGATTACATTGTAGGGTTAGCGTTACATTTTCTGCGCGCCGTGAAGTTTTTTTTATTTTTAGTTAAACCAAAGATACAATATATTTAAAGTAAACGTAGGAATATTTGTACACACCTGATTGGTTCTTTTCACATCTGTGTGTCTTGTTTTCTTCTTTCTCCAAACGGGAAACACAAGCTTTTCTGTGATTGGTCAGGTTTCCCGCTCATTTTTTTTACTGTATTTAGATTTACAGTAAATTATATAAATACTGTATTTTAGTGGCGCCAAGGGGATGTTTCCCCAAAATGTAACTTTAAAATACAGTAATATGCTGTATAACTGTTCTACAGTAAAATACAGTTCATTTTACAGTTAAATACTGTAAAGACAGTCGTCCAATGATAGTAAATTGTAATTTATCTATTGCGTCCTTTCTGAAAATCCTACTGTGTGTCATAATACTACGCTTTGAAAACTTTCATCTTTCACTTTTTCATCATTAATGTATTTGTTAGTAATGCACCCAGCAGTGGCTGTAGATTGAGAGGATCTCCTCTATCGTGTCGTTTGATGCATTTAACGACGTCTTAAAGTCTCACTCAGCCCGTGATCTCTCCATCTGTCCTGTGATGTCATACGCAGCGAACGCCGACGGAGCCAAAATGTGATTTCATACAAATTTGCTCGTCTCAGGCGGGTCAGCGCCGGGGTCCAGAAATAAATTGCTTCTGAAAGCCGCGTTTGCAGATGGAGGCTTTCTTGCTTAGCATCGCGCTGGCCACTTTTCTAGCTTGGGTTCTGGTTGGTAGTGACCCGGTTGACCACAGGTGCGACGGTCGGTTTACAGTCTCACATTACCCCACAGATCTGCGCTGAAACAGTCATCACTGATGACACCCAGTGTAATTGCTAATTACACGCCTCGGCAAACACGTTTTCTCCCTCTCCTCCCTCGAAAAGAGGCGAAATCTTGAGTTATTTATCTCTCCCTTTTGGATTCGGAGACTCGTGCCATTTGGAAATAAGAGCGTCTGTAATTTCCGTCAATGTTAAACACTCTCCCAGTCTGAGTAAATTAAATTTCCAATTTGATAAATGTGGGAATGCCGTGCATCTTTTGGCGGAAATATGAATTCATTGCAGCTGCTGGGAGAAAATATTGTGTAATTGGCAGGATTGTGATGAAACAAATCAATGCATTTTATTATATCTAGAGGTTAGTATCTCAGTATGAGAGTATAAATCCTACATGTCTTCTAAAGGATTTGTTTTTATTATTTATTAAGCAAGAAAATGTTTCGTAAGTGGAAAAAAATACATATGTGTAGGAGTTTTGTGTATGAGTCTATGTATTTTAATGCATTTATTTAAATTAAAAGTTGCAAAGGTTAATCATGATCTGCTAATAACTGATAAACAAGAACAGTCTGATAGTTTAGATTGCACTCATTAAATAAAGAATAATGACTTCAACATATAATATGGATTTAATTTGCCATTTTACCCTGTGAAATCTCTAAAACTTTCATTTAATAGAGTTTTATGTACTTATACTGGCCTTGATTGTAATTAATGTTGGATTGAACAGAAAAGTGGCATTGTTCATCCTCTGAAAGAGAAGAAAACTTTATCAAATATTTAAAAAGCAATATTTAAATATGAATATGTGCAGTTTTATTGATTGGGGTTATATTTATTAAGAAGCCTGACGTTTTGTGCTTTTATTAATTAATTCATCACACAAAGGACCATTTAAAATTATGCACTACTGTTCAAAAGTTTTATTTTTGTTAATTGTGTACGGTAAGCATCAAAAGTGACAGTAAAGACATTCATAATGTCACAAAAGATTTCTATTTCAAATAAATGCTGCTCTTCTGCACTTTCTGTTCATCTGTGAATCATGAAAAATAAAATGCATCACGGTTTCAGCAAAAATATTGTTCAGCACAACTGTGTTCAACATTGATAATAATTAGAAATGTTTCTTTAGCAGCTAATCGGCATATTTTAATGATTTCTGAAGATCATGTGACACTGAAGACTGGAGGAATGATGCTGAAAATACAGCGGAGCATCACAGAAATAAATTACACTTTAACAGATATCCACATAAAAAACATCTGTTTGGAATTGTAATAATATCTTACATTATTTCTGTATTTTTAATAAAACAAATGCAGCCTTGGTGAGCCAAAAACACTAAAATAGTGTTCATCCAGTTCATTATTCAGCACTAAAAAACTCAAGGTAAAGTGTTTCAAACACACTGTTTTCTTGACTCTATCATTAACTGCTTCATGAATGTTCACTAATCTCAATATTTCAACAATTACTTTGAACGATGACTTCTATAATTATCTTAATATCAAGATATTAATATCTTAACGTCTCCCACACTGGCAAGTTGAAACGAAACATAATTCGATTCTTAATGAAAGTGAAGATGCCACTGGTTAATTAAGCACAACGGGACGTGAGAAAGGTAACGTGTATCTGTAAACAATCACTGTTGATTCATCTGACGGAAAATGAGTCCGGCATAAATGTTACACACAGATATTAACTTGAGATGCAGTCCCATTTAGGCTGAAAGTAAAAGTTATTTTGGTGTTTAAAACATCTTATATGTGCAAGAGGACATTGCAACTTCATGCATGTCTTTACTGTCACTTATGACGAATGCCAATGCATCTTGCTAAATAAAATTTCTAATTTCTTCTTTGAAACGACTCCAAACACCAATGACTCTAAACACCTGAGCAACTCCCCAGCAATGTGTCTGATAAGCACATCAACTCCCTCCAGCTTCACTGTTGATTAATCTGCTAGAAAACGACTTCAAGATGCAGATCTCAGAAAGGTCAGCAATCACATCACACACGGATACGAACATGATATTCACACCGCAGTCCAATCCCATTTGGGCTGTAAGTAAAAGCCTATATATTGATTATTTTGGCGTTTGAAACATCGTATATGTGCATTTAATTTCACAACTGGGGTTGGTTTTACACATCACGTTGCAATCTTTAACTTTTCAACACATCTGGAAGAGGAAGGTTGTCTCAATGCTCTGTTTACGAGAAGCCTGGATGTGTTTTTGTTGGGTGTGTTTGCTATTATCTTTACGCTTGGATTCAGTCTGGAGGGCGTCACGGGTGGGTCATTCTCAGGGTCAAAGGTCGGCGGCAGACGAACTTGTCACGGTGGCCGAGAGAGGGTGAAGAAGAGGTCTTCTCGCGTGGAGCTGGGTGCCGACAGACGGCTGGTCCTCAGGGGTTGTTACGTGGATGTGTCTGGCAGATGTTGTGCTCTTCTGGGACCGCCGGGTTCTTCCTCCCTCCCGGATCGTCTGTTTTGACCCGAGACGCTCGTCCTGGACCACCGTCACGCGGCCTATGAAGACAAGCTTACACTATGAATGAGGTATGTAATAGTTTATAGGGATAGTTTACCCAGAAATTAAGAGTTGCTGCTAATTTACGCATCCTCAGGCCATACAAGATGTATTTGACTTTTTTTGTTCAGTAGAGCAGTAAAACGATTTTTAGCTGAAATCATGCTCCTTGATGATTCGTATAACATAAGTCATTGGCCGCCCATTTTTGCGAATAAAAAAGCATTTCAATGAACACTAAATTATTGATGATATATTGCGGTCTTATGAAGTGAAATGGTCCGTCTTTGTGCAAGAAACTGAACATTATTTACAGCCGCAAAAAAGTAATGAGTAATACACCTTTCAAATCTGTAAAAACGTTTATTTGTGTTCACTCACATTAATAACAAAACTTGCATTATTAAAATAATGGAAGCAAACAGGATCCGCTTTCTGTCGTCTTTGTCTCTGCGAACTCGATGGAAAACATATATTCTCAGATTGTGTAATCTGTATGAAACATGCATTCAGGTGCATTCACTACCTTGGAGCGACGAGTCGCCGACTTCATCTCTTATGCAGAAAACAAAGAAAGCATTAGTGCATTAATGCAATATTAAAATATTAATGCAACCTCCTTACCGTTTTTCCCTGACACATTCATAATCTTTAGCTTCTGCTGATGTGGCATGACAAGCTTGTGTTTGAGCACTTATAGGCTACGTAGAAAATTAAAGACTCATTATGATGATTTAATTGGTTTATTAATAAATGTGTGATTCACTGTGGACAGCAAAGAGAGATTTTCATTGTACTGGGAAACCAACCCGATCTCACGCCAATTCGTACATTTTTCACAAGGTGGCTTATTCATACAAATTCGTACGACCACACTCGTACAAATTCATACGATTGTTGCCAAATCGTACGTATTTTACGATTTGCACAATTCGTATGAATTTGTACGAATGACCTACACCTAACCCCGCCCCTAAACCTAACCGTCACTGGGGTCATATAAAATCGCACGAGTGAGGTCGTACAAATTCGTACGAATAAGCCACCTCGTAAAATAAGTACGAATTGGTCATGGGATAGCGTTGGGGAAACTTGTTTTCCTCATTGTGCACGTGGAAATCAAAATTGAATCAAAACTAACTTTCAGACGCCTGATAGTCACTCCAACTCGAAATTAGTTAAAATAGGAGCAATGTTTGATCCTATGATGAACACATTCTCCAAGAGTCACCGAATTGAGGAAGCAGTTCGACTTGGATCGATGGACCGCTGAAATGTCCATGTGTGAACTGAGAACTTGAATCATGGGGTGAAATGCACCTCTTTATGGTTTCTCACTGATTATGTAAAAGGTGAGCTGTTGAAGACTGGTTTATTCACTTTATATGCTTGAGACATATAATCAATCCAAGCATCACATCATTATTGTGTGATTTAATAATACTGTATAATTTTATATATGTTACATTGAGATGATTACGTAAGCGAACTAGTGAATTGAACCAGTTCATTGAAACGAACGGTCTGAAAGAATCAGTTCACAGAAAAGAATCAAATTAAAAATGCTAAGTAATGTTTAGTTTCTTGCACAGACCAATCGTTTCGCTTCATAAGAACTCAATATATTGTCAAGAGCCACATGTATGAATTTTGTGTTCCTTGTACAGTAAGTTTTTTGGGTTTTTTGCTGACATGCATCTTGTGAATCACCAAGCACCACGGTTTCAGTTAAAAATCTTTGTTATTATTCTACTAAAGAAGAAAAAGAAAGTGAACTATCCCTTTAATACAGCTTTGGGAGCATGCATTTTCATGTGAATATGAAGGCAAGTGAAAATGTCGGATTGCAGACTCTCTTTGTCTTTCCCATGACAGTTATTGTCGGGAAAGAGTTTTAGTTTTATAGGAATTGATGGGTGTGTCTTTGTGCTGCGATTACATTCCTGCGCTGTTGATCTATGATCGCTTGATAAAACCGTCACATGCAGTTCTGTTCGATAAGAGAGATACTGAAAAACACCAGCGAATCATGTAGAGGATTCCTGTCACAGAAATGGATGAGATGCTGAAAATCATTATGTTTGCCTGCCAAAGTACTGTTATGTTTCTGTTATATAACTATTTATCTACACTTGCTGTTGGCAAGTTTGGGCTTGGTTTATTTTTTTATGTTCTTGATGTCTCTTCTAGTCAGCAATGCAGCAATTTTGTGTCTATTTGTTAAAAAATAGAGTGAAAGCATTTAAGGTTTTTGGAAGAGATTGTTCCAAGTGGCACTTTGTCACACATAATAAACCCCAGATCATCCTAATGTGCCAGTTAACACACATTCCTGCTCTGACACTGATGCAATGAATGATGAGCAACAGCAGACCACGACACTTCAATGTGCATTAGCAATGAAAGCAGCACGGTTGGATTAAATATGCATATTTCTCTCATCATTAGAGCAGCATGATGTTGGTGTTTGCTTGCGAGGGATTAGATCTGAATCATCATGTGGAGCTCAATAATGTATATGCAGCAAGAACACTGTGATGTATTAAACCCGTCTGATACATGCATGTCGTTATAGAAGCAGAAACCCAGCGAGGACGTGCAATAAGTTAAACTCGGCTTGAATTATTTAACCGCGGCTCATTATTGCAAAGTCTACGAATCTTAGAGGTGCAGCTTTAAAAAAAAGAGATGACAGTAGCCATTATCCTATTTACACAGCTGCAGTGAGCCATACGTTATCCCACATTCGTTTTACTCTTTCATCGGGTTATCAAACCATCAGACCTCTTTGTGCCCTGGATTTACAGAATCCACATTGTGCTTCATCATTTCTTTAAGCAGAAACCAGCTCTACATGAGCGGGATTTGCTCTTATTTTCCCAGGGAATATCCTGCATGGATAGGGCTTGCTTGGGAAAACCGAGCAAGCGATGGAGTTCAGGTGGGAAGGAAGGGAGATCCGTCTTGGGAAGGCCTTGGTGGATTCTCTCGATCGGATGGAGCGTATTCGGTTCACGGGCGGCGACTGAATGTCTTCCAAAGTTTGCAGACACTGATGGATGAGAACATAACGACGTGTCGATGGACAGACCACATCTCTGGGAAAAAACTGTGAATATAGCAATTCATCTTGAAGCTGGGAAGCTTGGAAGCAGTGTTGGGCGTCTGAAACGCACTAATGTTTTTTTGCCGATGTCGTTTCATCTGTGAGAGCAGTTTTCTGTTTTATTTAAGAGCTTATAAGATTACAGTTCCTCTCGGTTTCTGCTTCTTCTCGAGGATTGTGCGACGGGTAACAGTGATGATGGTTTTACGACTGAAGTCAGTGAGGTTTATGCATGAAACACGACAGGTTGTAAGATACTGTACATTCTGGGAAAACAAGATTTAATATTAAATGCAGTTTGCTTTCTCAGGTAAATGTTGGGATGTCATGTGGTGAATATGAACAAAATACAGGATTTTTTTTTCTTTACTGTCAACTGATGCTTATATGTTTTGAAAAATATTTGTATTTTAGTTGTAGCTGATTAGTTAAAAAATTTAATTTAAATAGTTACCGATAAAAAATGACAACAACAACAAAAACTATACTTGTATGGAT
>NC_068403.1:2216669-2219169 GCF_023724105.1 Carassius gibelio | reverse complement strand
ATAATAATTCTTACAAGCTCCCATTTTCACTTAAAATTTTATGTTATCTGAACATTTCATTTTAATGTTCTGAAACCGTTAAAATGTCTAGTTCCCTTGTTGTGATTAGAGCATTATTTAATGTACAATAACACTTCTCGGAATGTTTATCAACCATAATTCCAAGAATGTTTCTTTTTCTCTCAGTGTTATTAGAATTTATTAATTACGTCATAAGAATGTTCCATAAACATTACTTTAAAAACTTTTTTTTATTATAACAAAAAAACATTAGTAAAACTTGGAAGAATATTCCCTGTTCCCAAACGTGTGAAGGTCATGTAAAGGTCAGCACCATCCAGCATATACTGCAGTTTATTGATGTTCCTGCAGAAGTGCTGCTTTGCTCCTTAGTCATTCAGAAAGTGCTGTTTATATCTGAAGTGTCACACTGTGCTAAGCTCTGCGAGTGTGGAAGCTGTTTGCAGGCCGCAGCGGGACACAGATGAAAGCATCAGCAGTGCTGGCGTCTGGGTCAGCAGTCCTGTCTCAGCCGGTCACTGACTGGACGTCCCAGACCGAAAGCTGCAGGCCTGCATTCAGGTTCTTCTCTTGGGAAAAATCTTCTCGAGCGAAAATGCCACCAAACACATAACAGCTTGAAGCATGAAACAATCAAGGGTTCTTCTGCACTGTAAAAAATGAAAAACGGTAAAAGACTGTAAAACTGTGACTGTAAAAACCTGTTAAATGGTGATTTCTCATACTATATGCGGTGAAAAACTGTATTGGACATTACGTGTCATTTTACAGTAGTATACTGTTTTAGGAAGTGAAAAAGATTGTATAATTTACAGTGAATAACCATTAAATTGGCATTCCAATAATTATCTGCGTTACATTTCAAATTTGATGTTTTTTTTTGTTTTGTTTTTTAATAACTGTTTTTCTTATTAGTTTTGCATATTAGGGTGTATTTTACACCTGATGTTATTAAATGAGTGTTTATTGCAGTATTGCAGTGTTATCATGATGGTGTTTAGTGTTTGTGTGAATGAAACAGTGTATCTTACTGTATACATGTGTTATCATTTAAAAGCTGTTTGTGATGAGCCCTGGTTCATCATGTGATGACATTTGTATTGCAAAGGTTTAAAACAGATTTCAGTACTTTAATAGGTTTGTAACATTATATCAGTTAATGAAATTACGGTATTTAACTGTAAATGTAAATTAAAAGGGTAAAATCTAAAATGCTGCTACCTTATTTTTACAGTAAAATCCAGCAATTTGTTTTTTAAAGTGTGACTTAATTTGATAAAATCATAGCAGTCTGTGCATGTTTAAATTTAATAACGTACAAATGTTTGGGCTTGGAAGGATTTGAATATGTTTGTTCAGAAATAGCACATTAAATGGAACAAAAATGACAGTAAAGACATTTATAATACAGCAAAACATTTCTATTTCACGTAAATGCTGTTCTTTTAATCTATTTGAATCCTGAAAAATAAAGTTTATTACAGTTTCTACAAAATATTGCGCAGCTGAACTGTTTTCAACATTGATAATAATCAGAAATGTTTATTGAGCAGTAAATCATCATATTAGAATGACCGGAGGAATGATGGCAAAAAAAAAAAAAAAAAAAAAAAATTTATATATTTTTATAAATATATATATTTATTCACCAAGGCTGCATTTTCTTGATCAAAAAAATAGTAGCTTTTTTTATTATATCTATCTATCTATCTATCTATCTATCTATCTATCTATCTATCTGTCTGTCTGTCTGTCTGTCTGTCTGTCTGTCTGTCTGTCTGTCTGTCTGTCTGTCTGTCTGTCTGTCTATCTATCTATCTATCTATCTATCTATCTATCTATCTATCTATCTATCTGTCTGTCTGTCTATCTATCTATCTATCTATCTATATAGATAGATAGATATATATATATATATATATATATATATATATATATATATATATATATATATATATATATATATATATATATAATAAAAAAAGCTACTATTTAAAAAACAATTACTCATTTTTTTGATCAAGAAAATGCAGCCTTGGTGAACAGAAGATACTTTTAAGTTTTGCAGTTTGGTTTCTTCGACACTATTTTCATGTTAAATTCTTTAAAACTGCTTTGACACAATCAGTATTGTAAAAAGCATTATATAAATAACAGTGACTTGATTTATATAAAATGATTGGATATATAAATACTTTTTACAACATTGATTATTGTTATACATATATTTTTTACAATTTTTTGAAGTTGAAGTCATCTGAAGGCAGACGTCTGAACTTACTGTAAAGATCAAAATAACAGGCCTTCGAGGTGTTTCCTGTGACGTTCTGTATATTTCTCTGGTGTCCAGGTCTCAACACAGCAGAGGGAATGAAGGCCATAATGAGCGATCTGTTTAACAGTCTGTCATCAGATCTGGAATCAGCGACCGTGAACCCGTCACCTTCACGTCTAACGCGGGAACGTCGTGAGTATTTTG
>NC_068403.1:2021669-2209169 GCF_023724105.1 Carassius gibelio | reverse complement strand
CGTTCTACTGATTTAAATTTTTACTCATAACATTATTGGAATATTTATTTTTAATATTCTGAGAACGTTAAAATGTTTTCTTGTTAAAGTTACACATACTTTTTTAAAAATCTTCTACTGTTATTTTCACCCAAAATAATGTTATTTGAATGTTTTTTTTTGTTTGTTTGTTTGTTTTTTATATTTGAAGAACGTTTTCTTCTTGTGATTAGAACATGAAAATGATTTCTTAAAATGTTCAAAAAATTTTATGAAACTGTAATGTGCTTTGAACATTTGTTTGAAATATTCCGTTAAAATGTTAAGATTTCTTGTCAGGATAAGGACATTGTTTAAACATTTTTGAATATTATTAAACATTATTTTGAATACTTATTTTCAGTGCTGTCAAGCGATTAATCGTGATTAATCGTGATTAATCACTTCCAAAATAAACGTTTTTGTTTACATAATATATGTGTGTGTGTGTGTTGTGTATATTTATTATGTATATAAAAAGACACACACATACAGCATATATTTTACAAATATTAACATAAATATATTTATATACATATAAATTATATCATATATAAATATATTAAATGTATAAACATTACATATTTTTCTTAATTATATACATGCATGTGTATGTATTTATATATACATAATAAATCTACACAACACACACATATATATTATGTAAACAAAGACTTTTATTTTGGAAGCGATTAATCGCGATTAATCATTTGACGGAACTATTTATTTTTTACTTTTTAGGAACTTTAAAATATCCAATTTACGTTTCCGTCATTAGAACATTATTTAAAGGTTTCGAAAACCTTGCGTACAAAACTTTCTAGTTTTCTTGTCACAAATAGAACATTATTTAAAGGTTACAAATAACATAAACATTTCTTAAAAACATCCTATAAAATGACATCACAGAGAACGTATATCATATATTAATAGAACATTCCATAAACATTACTTAGTTCTACTATTTATATAACTATTTATATAAGGTTTCCTGATAGCTGGGTAAAAAACCCAGGTATTTTTTGGGAATTGCAACTCAACACAATTTATTACCGCCATCGTTTTTCCTTTCCTCTACAGGAAGGGAAATAGTTTTGCTGAGAAGCCGGCCAAAAATCCTGTCATACCGTAAAGAAATATGATATTAAACTGTAGTAGTGCTCTTTACGCTTGACCGGACACTTCAACCTCGGCTTATGCGTGCATGAACATGTTGAACTGATCTATCAGCGTGTCATCCATTTACAACAAGTACTAAAAGTTAGGATTTAGATGAAAAGCAATGAGATAAATGTGCACCCTCAGTAGGGTGCAAACATCTCCCCTCCTCTAGGGGGCGCCGAAATGCCCTGAATATACAGGAAGCTCAAAACTGAACCAAACAAACCATTGCTTCCCTCCAAACATGAATGGAAACCCATGGTAAGATGACCTTCTGTTAACAAATGTGAGTCTCAACAGGTGTGTTTTGTCGAGTTGCACTAAATAATGCCCTTGACTTGGATGGAGTGAGTTACTGACTGCAGCATATATTTCAATCCCTCAGTGGTCAAAAGCAACAAATCTGATCTTAAAATAATGAAGGAGTTTATGTTTTTAGCCTGAGGAACAGCAGGACCCCTGGATGTCTTGTTTTTCATGGAAACACATTGGAATAACATATTTCTGTTGCTCTGTTTTTCTTCTCGTGTGTCTTCTGCTTCTCGTTCACATTTGAGCGCTGATGTTAGAAAGAGGAAAGAGACAGAAAGAGCGAGACGGTGATCTTGGGGTTTGACAGGAGTTCAAGCTACTTTTTTAAACGCGCTTTTGGATCTAAAATCGAATTCAGGGTCGCTTTGGTGAAAATGAGAGATACTTTTCAAAGCAACTTAATTTTGCATGCTTCCGTATGAGTGCAAATGAAAAGATGCTGAAGATGGAACAAACTTCAAAATACAGAAATTGATAGTGGATTTTATTAATAATAATTAGCTACAGCAAGTAACATGGAAATTAAACCTGAAAAGGTAGAAAGACTGAGGTAGTATTTTCTTGTAAAACACAGTTTTTATTTCTAGGATTTTTTATATTTATTTATTTTTTTTTTTTTTTTTTTTTTTTTTTTTTTTACAAATAATTACACAGAAAATGCAAGGAATGCAAATTAATTTGCGTCTTCCAAAAAACAAAAACATATTTTGTTTGTCAGATTAAATTTGAAATAATTTTCCCTGAAACAAGTGCTAGTAAATTTCACAAATTACTACAAACTATTTATTTTAATAGTATTTTATACTAGACAATCTTTCTTTTATTTACAGTTTTGCTAAATAATAATTTTGTACTGTGTAGGATTTACTTCAACATTTTTGATTCAGAATTTTTTAGTAAATTTAATACATATAAAAAGCAAGCAACGTGAGAATTTTAAGTAAAATAACAAATTATATTTTAAAATATTTTTTTACAGTGTAGATTTTACTTTGAAACTATTTTTACTTACTAGTAATTTACTAGTTTAGTAATTTTACAAAAAAAATTTTTTATAATAATAAAGAAACAATTAAGTGAAAGCAAGCAACATTAAAAATGCAAATGATATGAGATTTTGAATTAAAAATAATAAAATAGTATTTTCTTACCAAACAAATCCTAGTAATCTTATTTACCGCTTTGAAAATAATTACTGTCTAGCTAGAAATTATTTGGGATGGTTAAAGTGTTTTAATTGTTCTGTTTGCATGACATTTACAAAGCAATGAATTAATGATGTAGTCCTGGAGAAACAGAGTTTAATATAAAAATCCCTCACAATATATTTATAATAAAATCATTCATATAGCATATGAAAACACTGTGAAGTCTTAGACTTGAGGTTTTTTTCTTGAAGCTTAAAAAGAAAAAGAATGAAAATTAGGTCAACCCTGCAGAAAACGATATCTTTGTCACATGTACAAGGGTCAAAGACGTAAAGATGTCTCATCAAAAGAAATGTACAAAAGTGATTTTGTGTCCATAGAAAGCACATTAAATGTAAGTAAAATGTCTACTTTTAAGATTTCAAATAAGTTTTTGGAGAATAAAATGTCAAAATTTGGTTGAAATAATGTTACATTGTCATTCAGTGTAACACAATATTTATGCAAAAATTCAAACAACATGCTTATTCTGACGTGTACATATTAAAATATCTAAAAGAATAATGGAGCATACTAAATTTTACTGTGTTTTAAATTATTAAAAATTCTTACTGACAAATGTGCAAAACCTGGGATAGTGGCACATCTTAAAAAAATTTAAATTACAACTGAAAGAAATTAGTCTTTTAATATGTCATAAATAGATTTTTGTTGTAAATATGCCTGACAAGCTTGTTACACTGAATGACATTTTACTGCGTGTCTTCTGTAAATCAGGGGAAAATGTATGATATTTATTTTTTGCTCAGAAAAACAAAAACAAAAATTGCAGTTAAATAAAACAAAAAAAGTTTTGCATTTTTTGGGGGGAAAAACTACAACAGTTCAAAGCAGTATTACACTTTTTTTTATGCTTAAACACTTTTTCGTCTTTAACCCACAAACAACATGAGAGGCAAAATGTCTTAAGAAATCTTGTTTCTGAGAAGTTCAGTGAGATTCATAAAATAATTAAGTCAGAAAAATGTCAAACTCACTTCATTTTGATGCATTCTTCAGAAAACATGTTAAGTTAACATCTCTTGTTTTAAGAATGTTTATATGTTTGTACTGGAAAACAAGACACAAATACAAAGTAACCGTGACATTCAGTGAGTATAGTAATGAGACTGTCCGAAATCTGCAGGCTCTCATATTGCATGCAGTAATCCGCTCATTATTGAACAGATAAGCGCGATCCTTTAAAGCACACACTGGCACGATTGTTTCTGCTGGCTTAACATCTACTGTACCTGCAGCTGAACTTTCTCCAGGACAGTGTGGAGATCTCAATTCTACACAGCTGTTTCAGCTCAGAGTTTCCACGAGAAGATGTGTTGTGAGTCTGCTAATGAAAATTTGTTGTTTAGATCAGGTCTGCGGTTTTGGACGCTCCACGGGCTTCTTCTGAAAATGGAAATTTGCTGAAAATGTTCCCCCCCTGGAGATGCCAGATGAGTTTGTTTCTTCGTTAGATCTGGAGATTCATTCCATGGCTTGCTCACCAGTGAATTCTATAAAGTGAATGGGTGCCGTCAGAATCCAAAATAAGGTGTTTTGGCTTGTGAACGCTGCTTGATCTGTGCAGATTTCTTTCCTGATTCAGACCAGAACAGTTTTTAACTGGAGGAAGTGTTATTATGGATATTGGACTCTTATTAGAATTTTTAGCACGTGCAATAAGCCATATTTTGCTATTTCATTCGTTACCACTAGGGGCAGTGACACGCTTTATCTGTAACTCAAAGTTTCTTCCGTTTGCATTTTTTTTTTCTGTACAGCAATACAAGGAATTATCATAGTTGCTTTCAGTAATTAACACCTCATACTTCATGCACATTTCAATTGTAGATCTCAGCAGTGCCATTAAATAAACCTTGACGGGGTTTCTGTGGGGCTTAAAAAGTCTTAATTCAGCCTTCAACAAATGAAGGTCTTAAATCAGAGCGAAAAATCCTAAAGTCGTAGCTTTAAATGTTTCATAATAAATATTTAAACATCCTTAAATCAAGACACAGTTACTTGAGGTGGAAGCTGAAAATATTAAGTCTTATTTTCTGAGAAACTGAACAAAATGAAATTAGTTTGTTTCAAACGACAAAATATATGTAGCGAGTGAAAACTTGTTTTCATTTTTAATTACGTTGATTTTTGAGATCATCTTTTTTTTTCCCAGGAAACAAGACTTCATATTTTGTCATTTTGCTTTTCAATGAAATGTATCTTGATTTAAGAATCTGTAATCATTCACTGGAAACAGGACAAAATACTGATGAAGAACATGCACTAATGCACTATTTTAGGATACTTATATGTGACCCTGGAGCACAAAACCACTCATAAGTGTCCATTTTTCAAAACTGAGATTTATACATCATTTAAAGCTTAATAATAATCTTTCCAGTGATGTGTGGTTTGTTAGGAGGACAATGTTTGTCTGAGATGCATCTATTTGAAAATCTGGAATCTGGAAAAAAATCTAAATATTGAGAAAATCATCTTTAAAGTTGTTCAAATGAAGTTCTTAGCAATGCATATTACTAATCAAAAAGTTAGTTTTGATATATTTTCAGTAGGATATGTACAAAATATATTCATGGAACATGATCTTTACTTAATATCCTAATGATTTTTGGATAATTTTGACCCATACAATTTATTACTGTCTATTGCTACAAATATACTTGTGCTATTTTGTGCTGCAGGGTCACACACACACACACACATGTATAAAATAACTAGGCAAGCCAGTGTTTTTCTTAACATTTTTAATTAAAATGTAGTTTTATATAATGTGTTTACATTACAATTTAAGTTGTAGTTTGTTTTTGCCCTTTTTATTTAATTCTTTTAAAAAATATATATATATTTAAATTAAGTTTTAGTTTTTCAACTTTAACTAAATAAAGAAAAATGTTATGGAAGTTAATGTTCATTCTATTATCATTGTTTTTTTACCTATTTATTTATTTTATCGTTTTATATATATATATATATATATATATATATATATATATATATATATATATATATACAGTCATGGGAATAACGGCGTTATAAATAACGGCGTTACTAACGGCATTACTTTTTCCAGTAACGAGTAATCTAATTGATTACTCTTCTCATCTTAATAACGCCGTTACCGTTACTGCCAAAAAATGCGGCGCGTTACTATAACTGATGATGAAGCTGTTTTTTTTTTTTTTCATCAGACCAACTAGATCTCTGAGCGAGAGGCAAATACTTTTTTTTACTGTTCTTCCTTGGTTAGTGGGCAGAGCACGAGACAAGCGCATAAATGCTGACGATTGGCTGAGGTAGAGTAAAATTTCATTGTAAGCCAATCAGAGGTAGAGTTGGGCGGGTTTTCGAAAGCACGCATAGTAGTGATGGGAATTCGGCTCTTTTGACTCAGCTCACTGAAAAGAGCCGGCTCTTTGGCTCACAAACGGCTCTTTAAATGACTTTGACTATAATATTTCAATTTTTATTACATAATTATTTAATTTCTATAGGCTAAATTTGAAAAAATAGAGTTGGCTCTTCAGATATGCGAGCCAGCTCCCGAAGTTCAACTAAAAAAGCCGGCTCTTAGAGTCGGCTCATTCGCGAATCGCGAACGACTCATCAAAAGTTCATTCGCGAACGAGTCGATCCATCATCACTAACGCTCATTCGCGAACGACCCATCATCGGACAGGACAGGACACACAACGAACAACACAAGCCAGTCAGTCAACCAGAGACAGGTATGGCGACGAGCCCAAATAATCCAAAAGTAGCCTTCTCTAAATAGAAGTATATACATTACTTTTTCCTTCAAGAAATTAAAGAAACAATAAAAGGAAATATCAAAAGTTCCCAAAAATCTATCGTGTTATTTGCATTGATCCACTATATAAACATAATATCTACATACATGCCATTTGATTGGAGGCTAGTCTCACTTTGTCCCACAGCAACTTTTTTTTTTAGATGTGTGTACAATGTTTCATGTTTCTGTTAATAATGTATTGTATTAAGTGTCCATTTCATTATAATATTCAGATTTATCATAAATAATTGAACATGCACATGTATTTTAAGTTCCTTTAAAGAGGGGTAGAGGTGGGGTCACGTTTGAGCATTTAAAATTTAATTTTACTTGAAAGTAACGCAATAGTTACTTTCTTAAGTAACTAGTTACTTTAAAAATTTGCAACTGAGTTACTAATTTAGTTACTTTTTGGAAGAAGTAACTAGTAACTGTAACTAATTACTTTTTAAAAGTAACTTGCCCAACACTGTATATATATATATATATAAAACGATAAAATATATATATATATATATATATATATATATATATATATATATATATATATATATATATATATATATAATTTTTATTTTTATTTTATTTTTTATTAAAATAAGTTGTATTTTCAATATTTAAAGTGTTGCTAATACAAGACATTGACATTTAAAGACCATATTGACACATTGTGTCCCATTCAAATTATTCCCTATTTACATTACTTGGTCTGCAATAAGCTCTTTTTTTTTTTTTATTATAATTTCATAAAAGCTGCAGAAAGCCTGCATGATAAAACCATGAACCTGTGTCTGAGCTGAATGTGATTTCCATGTGGTTCCCGTGATCCTCCCATTGTCATTCCAGCAAGGTAACGCAAATGCCAGAAGAACACAAACTAAATCCATCAAACAGTGAATGAATAAAAGCCTCGTATCTTTCTGGATTCACATGTCTGAGGTTATTTTCAGCCGCCGGCTCCGCAGGCCAATGCAGATGTCTCGGCCAATGACCCGAGTCTTCATTAATATGTATGTTGACAATGGACCCAAGAATAAAAACCTCTCTCCTCTGTTTCTCCTCTTCTGTCCCACCGGGCCACTGATTACCCACAATCCCTCCCCTCAAGCATGCAGCGAATGTGCTGAGTGTTTTAAACAAGTGCATCTCTTCTGTTTTAATGCTCTATAGCATAAATGTGATGGACGGATGCATTGAAAGATCAGACGATCGCTCTAATGTGTAGAAACGCCCTCTCTCTTACTGTATCTTACTCATTAGCCTCTTTAATTAAGAGAGCGTCGTTCTGTGGGAAAGAATGGAGCAGGAAAAGCTTCCTGACTCTGTGCCAGGTTAGATTGGGTTTCTCCGTTAAGCTCTGGGCCAGTAATGGAAGCAAGTCAAGCTTGTCAACAGATGCTGTGCTGCAGGATCCGTGTCTTGTCTGCTGAAGCACAAAAGCCATTTCCTGTGGCTTACGGAGGATAAGGTAAAGATACAGTGATACAATGTGCTTGGGTTCACAAACAAATCTGGAAATTAGCTATTAATTTGGGAAATGTATTGAAATAGAGCAACTTTAGGAATGCACAGGGAATTTTTTTTTTTTTTTTTTATTAATACAATTTTCCAATTCAATTATGTTACAATGACTTTACTTGATAAGCAACTCTAGATAAAAATATAAAAATTTCTAATATTATTTTTTATGAGTATTTTTTTCTTACTGAATTAGCAGCTAGTAAAACTGAAAAAAAGTGCAAATTCAGTACAAGACAAAATATATTTATATTCAATGTATTATTTCTCTTTGAAAACAATCTTTTGATTTCTAGATGTTTTAACTGTAAAAACTGCAATTTTTGTGTCTTTGACACTTCTATAGTTTTTGCTAATATTTTGAACTGAATTAAATTTTTACATGTTCTATGTAACTTTTAATTTTAGTTAATGTTTAGTCATCTTGTTATGTATTCTTTTATTTATTTTTAAAGAATATGTATACAGTATATATTGTTTATTATTAAATTAGTGTTTAAGCAAATGCAAATAAAATAAATGGAAATTAAATTAGTTTAAGTAATTGATATAGACAAAAAAATAATGTTAATTTTATTTCAAGTGTTTTTTTTTCTAATGCTGTAGTTTTAATAAACATTAATAATGCTGGTTATAAAGAGTATTTTTTTTTTGCATTATTATTATTATTATTATTTCTTTAATAAAAACTATATATGTATTGCATTTAATCATTTAGCAGACGCTTTTATCCAAAAGCGTCCAGTTTATTCATATATGGTATATTGGTATATACAGTAAATATATTTGTAATGGTTTTGACCTTCCTTTGAATCTCGGATTTTAGTAACAGGAAGTAACATAATTGCAGGAATAGAGATTTTGTAACTTGTTAAATCTGTTTTAGTGAATTACTGTGTTATTAAGGAGCTGCTGGGACGAGAATGACTTCATGTTTTCATTTTCATTTCACTCACTCTCCAAAAATGTTCACCCAGGCGCGGTTTCTAGGCCCAGTGTGTCAGTTTGCACCATAGAAGCTCTATGGAAGGTTTTGATCATGGCAGAATTACCTCACAGCCTGAACCTGGACTCCAGTCATTGCCCTCATTAGATGTTTCTGTGTCTTTGCGGTGGGTTTCATGGATGCTCCGATGGGAATAGCTTGTGTTCACCGTTAAGATCCAGCGAGCCAAGGGTGTCGCCTCTCCTCACCTTTACTCTATTAATCATGGGTCGCAGTGAACCCCACACAGATGTCCTTCCTCCCTGAGCCTCTCGTCATCCTCTGGCCCAGATGGTGCTAGATAAGAGCATCTGGGGATCCGGTTTCTCCACTTAGTTGAATGGGAGACACACACTAATGAAGGTGTGGTACGAGGTCTGTTTTGATGTGTTTCTCTCTCTCTCAAATGGGCTACAATAGTACCTCATCGAATGGGAGCTGAACCCCAGCTGCACTTCATTATTTGTGCTCTTTCCATATTTAGATCCGTCCCAATCCTAAAAGCAGCTCACCGCGTATTTGTGGTTGCCAGACATAATGCACTTCTTAAGGACTTCCTGTGCCATTTTTCAAGTGCGCTAAAAAATTGGACACAGATCCTGCAGATGAGGGGAAAGTCGATTGTATTAAGTAGTTGTCATGAAAGATTTTTCCAAACCGTTGCTAAAGGCTAAATATTTTCTGTGATGTGAGATCCAACGGTTGAGCTCGGATCTGACTGCTCATTATTTAATAGTAATGAAAGGTTAAAATATGTGCTACTTTAATGTAATTGGATGGTACCTGTTTTATATGGAAGCTTGTTTCCACCACAGGATGAAAAATATAAAATTAAAAGGCAATTGAGAATTTATCGCACAATTAACTAAACTACTGTGAGACTTAAATCAAGAATTATGAGATATCAATTCCAGATCGTGAGATAAAGCCTAATCTGTGAGATTTAAACCCAGAATTGTGAGAAATAACTCAAAGTTGTAAGATACTAAGAATTATGGGATACAAACTCTGAACTGCAAGAAATAAACTTTGAATTGTGAGATATAAACATGGGATTCTGAAAAAAAAGGTGGAATTGCTATAAACTTAGATTTGCAAGATATAAACTTTATAAGTTGCGAAATATAAACTCTGAACTGCAAGATATAAACTTGCAATTCTGAAAAAAGACAAGTTGGAATTGCGAGATATAAACTCTAAATTGCAAGAAATGGCTCAGAATTGTGAGATGTAAACTTGCAATTATGTGAAAAAAGCTGAAATTGCGATATAAAATCAGAATTGTCAAAAAAAACTTTGAATTGCGAGATATAAACAAGTATTTATGAGAAAAGGTGGAAGTGCGATATGAAATCAGAATAGACAGAAATAACTTAGAACTGTGAGATATAAACAAGCATTAATGAGAAAAAGTTAAGATTGCGATATAAAATCTTAATTGACAGAAATAACTGAACTGCGAGATATTAAACGCGCTTTTATGAGAAAAGTTGGAATTGCGATATAAAATCAAAATTGACAGAAATAACTCTGAACTGCGAGATATAAACCAGCTTTTATGAGAAAAGTTGGAATTGCAATATAAAATCAGAATTGACAGAAATAGCTCTGAACTGCGAGATATAAACGCGCTTTTATGAGAAAAGTTGGAATTGCGATATAAAATCAGAATTGACAGAAATAACTCTGAACTGCGAGATATAAACGCGCTTTTATGAGAAAAGTTGGAATTGCAATATAAAATCAGAATTGACAGAAATAGCTCTGAACTGCGAGATATAAACGCGCTTTTATGAGAAAAGGTGGAAGTGCGATATGAAATCAGAATAGACAGAAATAACTTAGAACTGTGAGATATAAACAAGCATTAATGAGAAAAAGTTAAGATTGCGATATAAAATCTTAATTGACAGAAATAACTGAACTGCGAGATATTAAACGCGCTTTTATGAGAAAAGTTGGAATTGCGATATAAAATCAAAATTGACAGAAATAACTCTGAACTGCGAGATATAAACGCGCTTTTATGAGAAAAGTTGGAATTGCGATATAAAATCAGAATTGACAGAAATAACTCTGAACTGCGAGATATAAACGCGCTTTTATGAGAAAAGTTGGAATTGCGATATAAAATCAGAATTGACAGAAATAACTCTGAATTGCGAGATATAAACGCGCTTTTATGAAAAAACTTTGGAATTGCGATATAAAATCAGAATTGGCAGAAATAACTCAGAACTGCGAGATATAAACGCGCTTTTATGAGAAAAGTTGGAATTGCGATATAAAATCAGAATTGACAGAAATAACTCTGAACTGCGAGATATAAACGCGCTTTTATGAGAAAAGTTGGAATTGCGATATAAAATCAGAATTGACAGAAATAACTCTGAATTGCGAGATATAAACGCGCTTTTATGAAAAAACTTTGGAATTGCGATATAAAATCAGAATTGGCAGAAATAACTCAGAACTGCGAGATATAAACGCGCTTTTATGAGAAAAGTTGGAATTGCGATATAAAATCAGAATTGACAGAAATAACTCTGAATTGCGATATATAAACATGCATTTATGAAAAAACTTTGGAATTGCGATATAAAATCAGAATTGACAGAAATAACTCAGAACAGTTAGATATAAACATGCATTTATGAGAATAGTTGGAATTGCGATATGAAATCTGAATTGTCCGAAATTACTCCGAATTGCGAGATATAAACTTGGAATTAATGCACTCTTGTGTCTTGTACTCTGAAGTACATACAGTACAAATGTTTTGCAACCAGTTTTTTTTTTTTTTAGGAGGTTTGTATGTGACATCTTGTGGGATTTTTTTTTATAACACTACTGCTTGATATAATGCAACTGGAAGTCTGTAAAGTAGTAGAAGAGACTCATGTTTTGTGTTGCCAAGTCCATGGTTTTCCCACGGAATTGGGCTACTTTTGCAGCACCTGTTTTATATGGGAGCTTGTTTCGACCACAGGATGAAAAATATAAAATAAAAAGGCAATTGAGAGTTTATCGCACAATAAACTAAACTACTGTGAGATTCAAATCAAGAATTATGAGATATCAATTACAGATTGTGAGATAAAGCCGACTGAAGCGATCCCGATAACATGATATTTAGCCCCTGGAATGAGAATTTTACTGGAATTTCCCCGGCAAATTTTTTTTATTTTTCCTCCCTTGGTCTAATTTTGGGCTAGTTTTGAGTAGCAATTGGGTGAGTTTTGTTTCGGAGACCTGGCAACCCTGTCTGTGATCTGCATTCTGGATGCAAGTCATTGTTTGCTGTCTAATCCTTGGAGTAGAAATGACCTTAAATTATACATGTTATACGAAAACCTGTGTTGAAGTGATTATTGAGATGTTTTAGAGATGGATGTTTGATTCAGAAAGCTGGCACAAGCTAACAGCTAACATGCTAACGGAGAATTACGATATAAAAACAATTCGGAGAAGCGGCAATTATTTTTTTTATAATTTTATTTTTTGTTGAAAAAAAGCAAGCAAAAAAACAAAAACAATTAAAAACTTTCAAGATGTAAACAGTGGATTCTGTAGGAAAATGCATAGTAATTTTAATTTAGTTTTTTATCTTGTGTTGGAAACAAGCTTCCGTGGTTGTGCCCTAATTTTGAGAATGTCTGAAACTCAACAGCAAGTTCTTGGACTGAAAATTTATTTGATGAAATAAATGTTAAACAACTGCTGCCACGAACGTGGAAAACTTGGCATTTATCTAATGAAATATTTATGAGAGGACTGACATTTATAAGAGCGCTAATGGTGCATAAAATACAGCATATTTGCAATTTTATAATGTGAATTAAGTTGATCGTTCACACATTTAAGCGCCCTAATGACAGTTTGGTATGATCTGTCTATAAATGCAAATGATGGGATCCATCCATCTTTGGTTCCAAATCATCAATGAAAGTCATTAGCCTCAAATGCACTGTAAGAAATGACCAAATTTGATGAATAAATGTAAAGACGCAAAGCCGGAATGGAGTTTTGGCTTCTATTTTGGAGATTTATCCAAATCCATGTGTTTGTGTCCAGGCTACTGTCCAAAAATCCATGGAAATGGATTGTCTTGGACAGTAATGTTTGTCTTAATGTCCACCTCCAGAAACATGACTAGTTTGTTCCTTTGCATGGCCTAATATTCAGCAGAAATGATTACTGTGATGGTAGTTTGTGTTATAAATAGGCATTGGTCTCAGCGGAAACACACTTTGCTTTGTTCCGCTCTGTTCTTTCTCATTGTTGGAGAAGGAAAGCAATCACTCATAGGACTGTTTGCTTTGTTTCAGAAGTCTTGGATCTGTGTGCTGGTACTGTATTGTTCTGCTTGAACCTTGGGTTGGAGAGATGCTCTAATTTGTGAAGAAAGAGTCCTGCTGCTTTGGCACCATTGCCTGGATATCGCATCCACCTGGAGCAGCATATGGCCACAGCATGTTGTGCTCCGTGAGAAATGAGCAGAACGCCGAAACGTCCCGGTGTGGTGATGTAAAGCACCTTACAAGAGGTTTGCAAGGTGAGATTCAGTCTTCTGTGTCTCTTCACAGACACCGTGGGAGAGCGAAAGAGACAAAGACATCATCAGATTTGATTGTGTTCCAACAGCAGTGAGAAAATTGTTTACCAGATTTTCTCTTTTAGTTACTTTTAGTTAGTAATGCATTTAAGCATCAAAAGCCAAATGCTACACTTAAAAATGTCATTGCAGTAGATAACAAAATGTCAAAGCAAATGGCATTTAATTGAAAGATGCCACAAATACTGTTGAAAAGAAATGCAAAACTGGCTTTATGTTTATGCATTTAGCAAATAATTCTGTTCAAAGTGAGTTACATTGCATTCAAGGTTTATGTTTGATCATCTCATGCTTTCTCTGGGAATTGAACCCGTGACCTTGATGTTGCTCATACAGATATATACAGACACACATATATTTACATTCATGCATTTAGCAGACGCTTTTATCCAAAGTGACTTACATTGCATTCAGGCTAACAATTTTCTCCTAACATGTGTCGAACCCACAACATTGCGCTTGCTAAAGCAATGCTCTACCGCTTGAGTTACAGGAACACATACAGTAGATATTTCTCCTTTAAATTAAAATAAATAAATAAGAGCATGAACGGATCAAATCTAAAATATAAACCTTGAATGCAATGTAACTTAAACTTATTTTAAGTGGAATTACTAAAACGAAAATAAAAATGCAAATAAATATTTACAAAAAAAAAAAACATTTTTTTACAAAAACGCAATAAACATAACACAACTAAAATGTAAACTAAAAATAAAAATAAAAAGTAAAAAATATATAAATACAAGGTATTTTAAATTACTAATGAGTACTATAAGAGAATACAAATAATAATAATAAAATAACATAAAAAACAGCCGCTCTTGAAAGGCAGCAAGAACACAGCAGTCAATCAAACAGATTGTCCCGCAGACAAACTCAGTGTTTCGGTGTTTCTACACCTGCGTTTCCTCTTCTAGGAAACTGTTAAGCATTTACCAGACGCTTTAATCCAAAGAGACTTAAATTACATTCATCACATGAGCTTTAACGCAGACGGCAGACCCTGTGTATTTTTCACTTTCGCCAAGAGCTTCAATTCTGAAAACAGTGTCATATTTCCTAATAAATCTTCCAAAAGACCACCTGGGTTATTCTGTCATAGGTGCACACTTTTCGGATGTTTATTATTTATTCATTTAGTTTCTTTCCAAATTAATTCGATTCTCTGCTTTGACTGCAAGTAAGTTGATTTGAGCTTTATCATCCAAACACATGGGATCTGGTTCTCAGGAGTGTTTGCTTTCATTTTCTGCTTCAGTGTTTACAAAAACAAACAGCAATTTCCTAAAACATCCACTGAAAAGATGGCAGAGTCATTCTAAAGATTTTTCTGTTTAGAGACATTGGTAGTTTGTTCTTGAGAGTTTATTTTAGTTATATTATGTGCTTTTGTGATTTTTATTTATTTTCAGTTTTTCAGTATTTTTGTTTATCTTAAATTTTTCATCTTCCAGTTTTAGTAATTTTACTCGTGTAGTTTTTATTCTGTATTTTTTTTTAAAGTTTTTTTAAAGTTTTTTTTTTTTTTTTTTATAGAAGTACTTAAATTACCATTAAACTAAAAGGGGAAAAATATAAATATATAATAAAATAAATATAATTTATATAAAATCTAATGAAATTTAAAATAAAAAATAAACAACAAATAAAGAGATATGAAAGAAAAATATACAAAAATTATAGCTTTATTTCACTAAAACTGGTTTGACATCATTTTTATTATGTGCTTTTGTAATTTCATTAGTTTTACATTTTTATATTTTTATATCTTTATCTTGAAATAATTTTTTATTTCAGTTTTAGTACTTTTTCAACATTTTCAAATTTGTAATTTGTTTACTTTAGGTTTTAATTTATAAAAATATAAAAAATATATATAATAAAATACATATAATGTATATAAAATATAATGTATATTATAATGTAATAACTATGTAATGAAATAAATAAAACTAATATTAATATAATATTATTTCACCTTTATTTCAAATACTGAAAATTATTTGTAATTATTTTTATTTTTGTATGCAAAAATTTTAAATCTTCAGTATATGTATATCTGCAAGTGTCTCTGTGTGTGTGTGTTAGTTAATAATAACAATAATAGCATTCCTTCTGGCAATGCAAATCTAGTTGTTTTCTGTAATTCTGTTTCAGTGACAGTGGAAACTTCATCTTTAAGGTCAACACTGCTTTTATCTTTCGAAGTTTCGCTCTCTCTTTCCTCAGACTTTCCTCATCTTCGTCCCAGATGGGGCGTCTTCAATCAAAGCACTCTCATTTAAGTCTTGGCCTCTGAGGTAAAAAGAGCTTATAAAGAATAGACCCGCACAAACAAACCCTTCTTGGCCCCTGACAACACTGATTCATTCCCTGATCACTTTGTGAACCCGGCGTAAGTTCGTCTGAAGGGTGACGCTCGCATCAGAATTCAGAAAACATGACGTCTCATCTGGATTCGACCTCGCTTAATGAGCTGGAAAACTCTCAATTCAGTTCTGTCACGGATCGCTCAAGACTTGATGCGTCGTCTATTTGAGTTGAAGGATGAACTCGTGACAGGATAAATAGATGCTCAGCCCCAGGTTATCTAATATGAGCGTAGGGATTGGTTACCTGAGGTCGGCTTTGGGTTTGCATGCAGTATTTGGTTGTTGTTTCTCGTGAATGCATGACCCTCAGATGTAAGACTCTCTCATGTGTGTTTTCTCATGTTTGTTAGAGCTGCATCACTGATCTCACAGTCTCCTGGGCTTCAGATGTCCTTATGATGGAACAAGGCATTTCTCATACTCGACTGAAATAATTAGTGCTGAAATTGGAGTGGCTGCAATTAACTAATTGTAAAAACAAAACAAACACAACATCAATCGACTGTCGCTCAGACTTCAACTCATGTATAGCTAAGGGTTATTAGCATAAATGCACACATATATATGTGTGTGTGTGTGTGTGTGTGTGTTAGGACTTTCAGTCGATTAAAATTTTTTATCTAATTAATTACATGATGTATCAAATTAATAGCAAATTACATTTGGCTGTAAAAACACCCCTAAAAGATTATTTAAAGCTATGTTTGTGTTGAATGAGAAATTATTATTAATACTTTCATTTAATTGAATTAAGTAATACTTTCAACATAAAATAAAATTAAAATTGTTGAATCAATGTGTTTAAATATTTGTTCATAACTAGTTTATTAACTAGTTAAACTGACAATTATTTTTTTTTAAATAAAACATTAAGTAAAATAACAACATTTCCAATTTTTGTTTAGTTCAAGTTGAAGTACTAAAATAACAAAATCTAAATAAACTAAAACTAATAATGAAAACTTATAAAATTTATATATATATATATATATATATATATATATATATATATATATATATATATATATATATATATATATATATAGAATCCAACAAACAATGAACAAACAACAAAAAAGTCGACATTTCTTATTGTTTAAGTTTAAATACTAAAGTAACTAAAACTTAATAAATAAAAAAAACATATAGACATTACAACAAATAAAAATTACAAAACCTTATTTTATTTCAGCTAATTACCAAGGCAACATTTCTTGTTTCAGTCGAAGTACTAAAATAATTAAAACAAAATAAATTAAAATATAATACAACTATATAGACAAATAAAAAAAGATGTGTTTAAGTGTTTAAGATGAAACATTGAAAAAAATACTACTTAAACTTAAAATCTAATCAAACATTACACACAACAAAAATATATAACTTTAACTAAAATTAGAAAGCAAATAGAAAAAAAAAAAATCTTTGAACAAAACCAGTAATGGTGCTTATAAAACAGTTAGTTCCAGTCCTTGATTCTGATTGGTCAACAGCTGTGTTTGAAACTAAAGACAGAAAACAGATGTTTTCTCATGCTGAGAGTTACTGTAAGCAGATGTGTGTGAGAACGTTTCATAAAACCTCTATCAAACTATAAAAATAACGTTTAAAGAACATGACAAGTGTATTTTTCTCTGCTATTTTCATATTTGCATGTAAAAACACATCTGAATCGATATCTAAAGATCCAAGATAAATGCACTTGTAATTAGTTTAGTTGCACTGGTAGATTTCTCCACAAGACTAAATGCATTTAAACCGCATGTTTTCTTTGTCTGATGCCATTTTGATTTTCAGCTCAATTTGTCTTGTTTTAAGGATGTGTGGATGTTTTTAGTGTGCAAACAAGACTAATGTACTCTTTGAGAAATATATTTTTACAGTGTTTACACGGAGCTCAATAAACTTCTGTCTGCCCTCAGCACAATTAGACGCGATTACTCCCAGGAAATGGATTAAACAATTGTCTCTGCATGAATAATGTAAATCGAAGCTCTTTCTGGGGCAGTCTTGAATGGACGCTGTTCTCGTATTGATCAGCAGCTTCCTGTCATGTGTCCATTTCCTCTTCACTGGTCTGTCCTGTTCGCTCTCAGCTTCGCTCCATCAGCGCAAGCATCAAGACAGCAATATTCATCACCTCAAAGTTCAGAATTGCAAAGTCTTATGGGCCTTTCCTTGTGCTACACTGTCGAAAATGACGTTCTTATTTCGAAAGTGTCGAAACATTTCCTTACACATACATTTAGAAGATAAGATATTCTGAACAAAAAGTGTCAGATTTAACTATGTTTTTGGATAAAACATAAATATGTGACCTTCTTTGTGAAATCCAAGCTAATGTCTCAAAATCTAATTATGAGATAACAAGCATCAAAGTTGGATTTCAACCATTAATTTCACTATGATTTCAGTCTTTGGTCGTAGTCATTAATAAAGCTAGCAGAGTTATATTTTAACACAATGTTCGTAACATTTTAAAGGATGATTTTAAATAAAAAAACTAAACTAAACAATGTTGCTATAAGTTAATATAAGTTATAAGTTTGATCGCAGCATATAATGGCTGCAGTTCATAGTGTTCACCGTATGTTTGATTACATGACATCAACTGCTTGATTTAACTTAAGATAGTCACCACTGATAAGCTACTATTAAATATAATTAAGAAACTTACATTTTCTGTAAAGCTGCTTTGCAATGATTTGCATTGTGAAAAGTGCTATACAAAAAAAAAAAAAAAAAACACATCAGCTTCAGCTGAGTTTTCACAGACAGTATCCCGAAAATATGCATATGTGCATTTCTGTGCTTAACAACCACTTTCTTACAGAAGCAGAAATCGTGTGTTGACTGAGAATGCATGAAATATGAGCGTAGGCCTCAAACGTCAAGAAGAACCACAGTAACTGGAAGGATCTTGAATTACAGCACGAGGAGGGTCGTTAAAACAGAAGGTTTGTGGTTCTTTTGTATTATACGCTTCAACAGCTCATGTTTAATGACTAAAAATGAATGTGAGTGCGGAGGTCATGTTACAATTCTGGGGTTGGTAAGATTTTTACAGTGTTTTTCAAAGAAGTGCACAAAGGTTTCATTTAATTTATGTTATGAATGTGTGTGTATAATAAATGTTATAATAATTGTATTATTAATTTAATAATATAATGTTATATTTTATTTTAAATTTTATTATTTTTTATAAAATTATTATATTTAATTATATTTAATTATAAACTAATATATATATATATATATATATATATATATATATATATATATATATATATATATATATATATATATAATATATAAGTATAAGTATAAGTATAGCTGTATTATATTTTTATAATAGTGTGAATTTATTATGAATTAAATAATATTTTAACACTAAGATTTACACTTTCATAATTAGTTTTTTATTTTATTTTATTTTTTGCTCACCATGGCTGCATTTATCTGATACAGTAAAATCAATAAAATTGTCAAATATTATTACAATTTCAAACAACCATTTTCTGTATGAATATATAGTAAAATGTCATTTATTCCTGTGATCAATCTTCCGTCTCACATGATCTTCAGAAATCATTCTAATATGATGATTTGCTGCTCAAGAAACATTTCTGATTATTATCAATGCTGAAAACAGTTGTGCTGCCCAATATTTTTGTGGAAACCATGATACATTTTGTTTTTCAGGATTCACCGATGAATGAAAAGTTCAAATAAACCTTAATTAATGTCTTTTCTGTCGACAATTTAATGCATCCTTCCTGCATGTCTTCCAAAAAAAAAAGTACTGACCCCAAACCCTGTCTATTTTAAGAAAGATAAATTAATAGCAAAATGTGTAGCCTGTGCTTCCAACATCAGCCACTAGGGGCTCTGCCTAAACGCAACATAGTTTAATTCCTGACTTCTGATTGGTCGATGCACTATGACAGAAAGACAAGGTGCTAAATGAACCAGTAGAAGTACAAATGATTATAATACTCAGCTTTAATCTGATTTCCATGTAATGTGCGAGTTCTCAAATTCACACTATGAACGTCTATGTTAATTCTGACAGTTTTAGCTGCTCTGAGATCAATCTGCCGCGTCTCAGTCTCTCTCTCTCTCTGTGTTCACTTTGGCTCTCGTTCTGAATTCAAACAGTATGGCAGATAAATATATTCATGCAAGGAAGCCAAACATCTGGATTTCCTCTTTCCAACAAGAACGCCAACCCGTTTCATTCCTGCCACATGTTGAATAATATGAGGTTGGGAACATATTACCATCTCATTTAATTAATATGAGGCTGTAGATGTTATGAACTTCACCTTAAATGTCTGTGATCCACACAGCCTGTGCAGTTGCATTAAAAAAAGATCAGCTCAAGCCACAAGGACAAGCTGTTAGGAGAGAAAACTGAATGCATTCAGAGGCTGAGCGAGACAGAAATGGCAACAGTTCACAATCGATGTTGTTTGCACACTTTAGACTGGGACTTAATGAATGTTTGTGACATGAAGCAAAGAAACGCACAGTAAATACAGTGTTTGCTCCACTGTAATCTGTGGTTAACCTGATGGGGATGTTGGAGGGAAAGAAAATTATTTCTGAGAAAGTAATAGCGGTTATTTGTTGCTAGGTTACTGCATCGTGACAAAAAAAAAAAAAAACCCTCTTGAGATTAATCAAGATCAGCGCTCTGGTTGGTTGAGTTTAGAGATGGATGCACGAATGGATTAGATTGTCTTGGAACAATTTTGCTAATGTTGCTTGTTTTCTTGCACATAACATGTTCACAAGCCCATAATAATGCCAAAAACAACAAAGTCTGGGAAAGCATGCGATGTTAGGGTTAATCTTAAATTTATAAAACCTGATGCATGAAATAATAGACAAAAAAAAAAGAAGAAGAAAACATTTCATATATGATCCAACAGAGGAAAAAAACAGCTCAGAAACAGCAAAAATATGCAATTTGCTCCAGATGCTTATATTTATATATATAAAGTATGAAATTCTGATTGTATGAATGTACGTCAATAACATTTTTTTTAACAATGTGGCAGATACTTGCATAAAATGATATAAATATCAGTTGTCACTTGTATCTATGTATTTGTAGGAAGATATTAAAAATGATTACACTGCAAAACATGATTTTCTAATATAATATTTCTGAATCAAATTTACTCGAGAAGCAAAAGGACTTAAAAAATTTATCAGTGTGTTGTTTTGGCTTTAAACAAGAAAAACATATATGCTAATTAGGGGTGAAAAAAGTAAAATAATATAAAAATATATATATATATATTTTTTTTATTAAAAATTTCAGAAAACAAAACATCATAGTTTTAAGTCCTTTTGCTTTTCAAGTAAATGTATTTGAATTTATGAATGTGTAGTTAATTACTAGAAAATAAGACAAATTATTTTTTTGCAGTATGATCAAACTTTGCCATTTTAAAGCTTATAGTGCAATGCAATGCTGATTGGGAGCTGGAGAAATAAAGGCTCCTCAGAAGATGTGAGATGTTCTGGAGGCTTGTGAAGATCATTCCTCCGCTGTCAAAGATTTGACAACAGAAAGACACATGAAGAACAAGATGAAGCTGGACGTTTGTAAAGTTACACTAAAAGACCTTTTACTTGATAAAAAAAACTCAGACAGCAATCAATCAGACAGCAGAAGACATGGAGAAGATTGTGTGTGACAGCAGAGTTTTGTTGATGTCAAAGTCCCCAACTTTTGACCGGTAGTGTATATATATTGCATGTAAAGCAGCAGATGGAGGGAATCATCAGGGCGGAGCTGATATGTGCTGTGATTTACTGTGTTCTTACATTGCATTAGCATGATAACCACCGCAGCGTAAATCTCACTCTGCTGATACGGATGCACGAATGCATTTGTGTGATTCATGGACGGCATCTCCACATTCAGGTCTGCAAATCATTAGCGTGCAGACGTCATATTTCTGCGGTGGAAATGACAGCTCTAATGCATCTCGGGGAAGGGCCGCAGTTTCTGTGGAGAACAAACGGATGCAGCGCATTACTGCTATAAGTGGCCACAGACTGACACAAAAAGCTCAACCTTTAGACCTACAGTACAGGGTCTGCACATGAAGAAACTAATAACGTGAATTTGCACAGATGTATAAGCTGCTCTTTTAGTCAAATCATCTTTATGGCTTTGTAGAGTCGTGTTTGTTGCTTTAGGGGAAATCCCAGCTAACGGAACATTCTCACGTTTATTTATTTTTTTAAGTTGTAACAAAAAGTTCTTAAAGTAATGTTTATGGAATGTCCTTATAACTTATGATTTATTTAATTTAATCGTGGAATGTGCTTGTGATGTTATTTGTACTTTGTAAATGTTCTCATAATGTTGAGAATTTTTTTTAAGAATACTAAAAAAATAAACGTTTAAATAATGTTATAATTTGGATAGAAGTAACATTAGTAGAACATTTAAGAAATGTTTTTGTAACATTGTAATCACGACGAGAAAAACTGAGCATTTTAACGTTTTTAGGATAGTAAAATAACGTTCAAGTAACATTTTATTTTATTTATCTAAAACCAGATAAAGTTCTTAAACATCCTTCAAATTACATTTTATTTTGTCTAAAATTAAAGCTAATAGAATGTGTGAACAATTGTGTAACCTTTAGAGAAAGTTATAATCACAACATGAAAACTGTCCATGTCATCATTTTACAAACATTTGAAAATAATGTTTCCACAGTATTTTTTATTTGTTACCTGAGATTGAGGAAAGGTTATTGAGGAACGGCAGGCAATCTGAAACATCTGCATTGTTTTTTCATATATATATATATATATATATATATATATATATATATATATATATATATATATATATATATATATATATATATATATATATATATATATATATATATATATATATATATATATATATATATGTATATATGTGGTGTTCCTCAAGGATCCATTCTGGGGCCATTACTTTTTAATATGTTCATGCTTACACTTGGTAATATAATTAGTAAATATTTAATCTCTATTTATTTCTATGCTGATGATTCAAAGTTATATGTTCCATTAAAACCTAAATATTATTTGCAGCCTCTTATGGACTGTCTGAAGGACATTTAAATATGGATGGTGAATAATTTCTTCCAGCTAAATACAGGCTGAGGTGATTATTTTTGGTCCCTCTAAAACCAGAAACCCTATAGTTAGTACTTAGACAGTCTAACTCCATATGTTAAGTCACATGCAAAAAATGTAAACTTTGACTTGAAAAGCAAATTAGCTCAGTTGTTAAAAACAGCGATGATCAACTGAGAATCAGTTCTAGACTTAAATCAACACTTTCCTTTCAAGACTTGGAAAACGTTATTCATGCATTTTTCACATTATGATTGGATTACTGTAATTCCTTATACCCAGGTCCTCCCCAGTCTTCACTGGCTCATTTGCAGTTGGTCCAGAATGCTAAGCCCATATTTTTAACTGGTGCAAAAAACGTGATCATATCCCTCCAATTTTAGCGTCGCTTTAGTATTAAATTCAAAATTTTGTTAAGCAACTTAAAATGCGTTTTTTTTTTTAATCCATGGCCTTTCCTGATTTCTAATTCATGGATTAGTATGGTTATCTTGGATATTAATTTGGATTTTATTATTTCTGTATGCTATGATTGTTTTTTACAGCACTTTGGTCAGTGTAAGCTGAGTTTACTTACTTAGTGGCTTTTAGATTTGTTGAAGCTGTTGGTGGCTCTCCTCTTTGTGCACTACTTTCAGAATTATATAAAATGGATTTAGTTCGCAATTTAGAATTTTTTTTTTTTTTAAGATCCCATGAGTATTTCTGAAGCGCTTCTTGTTGGGAAGTACTCTTACCATAATTGTTCTGTTGGAAAAGAATAGGTGTCTCCTCTGTTAAAAGCTGTTAAATTATTAAGCAGCGTCTCCTGTAGGATTTTTTTCCTTGTGTTTTATTTGGTGACCACTAGGAGGTGTTCTGGGCATATATATTTTTTTCTTTCTTGGTTTTCTTGTATGCTGGAAAGCGAAAGTAAAAATTTTCACGCCAGTTTGGTGCATGTCTTTATTTAAAATCCACACTTCTTTTATAAAGAACACCATTTTCTTGCATAACGCAGTGAAGCAGCATGTGCATAGAGTGAATACTTGATTCTCAACCATCAATATCAACCAATTCAGCACCACCGCTGTGGACAGCACCTGGTAACATCTCACGTAAGAAGGTATTTCTAAAGAAACTTCCTAAGGTACAGTTCGGGGAACATGCCTAGAAATTGTGCACATTTAGCGTTATTGGGAAACACAGCCCTGTTTATGATCAATTCTGAAAAGAGTTGTGCGGGCCAGTAGATTTTTTTTTTTTTTTTGGATTCACAGATGCATAGAAAGTTCAAAAGTTCACATTTTTTTAATTTAAATACTTTGTTAAATTATAAATGTCTTTACCGTCACTTTTGACCAGTTTAAGGTGTTCTTGATTAATACTAGTTTCATTTAAAAATAAATAAGAAATCTCACTGACCTCAAACTTTTGAAAAGTGTGTGAATGTCTCATGATAAGTCTGTTTTCCAAGTGAATGTTGTCATGAGTTATATCACCTTCATTTCATGTCCTTCTGCATCAAACACAACTTCACAAATCCTGCATTGGGACAAAAGGTTAATTACAGTTGTAAATCAATCATGATGAAATATGATGAAAATCCCATCAGAGTTGTGGAGCTCATTAGCGAAAACACACGATTTGTGTTGCTCCTTTCACATCCCTGCATTTATTCAGTGAAATTCCATGGAAATCAAACCAATTTCCAGCCAATGTATTTATATTTGCATAAACATTGTTTCAGTGTAATTAATGAGAACTTTTCTACAGTTCTAGATGGAAGCAGATCATTTTTCTGTTTAGCTTTTCAATGACAAAAAGGCCTAAATCACGTTTTGTTTGTCATTGATCCTTCGGTAACTGGAAAATGAAAGTTTTATTAGAAGTTGGTTTGTTTTTCTCTATCGTCTAATTCAATACAGAATCTCGTCACGAGGAATTTTCCATTTCTGCCTTCTCATCTGCTGCACAGAGGATTTCACCAAACGCTTCGTATTTCAGCAGATGATTTAAAACATTTTCCTCTGCGTGTGCTGTCAGACTGGAATGAAATCACATTGCCAGACTCTTGCGGCCTGTTTTAAACGAGTATCATTAGATTCGTTCACACTGTTGGTGATTTACAAGGTAATTACAGTCATCTGCAAAAATACGGATCATCTGCATAATCAGACGTTAGGGTAATTATTACTATGCACTTACTTAAAATGATGAGTAAATAATGATAAACATAATGGCGCTAATCTCGACTAATGCTACTATAAACTTTCTCTCAGATTCATGCTGCGTCTGAAGCAAAGAGTCTCGAGGACAAATATATCAATCAGAAGAGTTCCTGCAGCTGATTTTTATTTTCCTAATATCAGAAGCTCAGTCTGTCTTAAAATGACAGAGATAAAAAAAACTGGTCTTCAGAGACAAGAGTTCATTGTAATATTAAACCTGCTGTAACTTTATAAACTATCCAGCGAACAGGGAACGTTCTCGGAACGCTCTGGCAAGGTTATGAACAAACGTTCTTTTATTCTTCTTTAATGTGCTCAAAATGTTAGCACAAAGACATTGTTTGTAGGTTGTTTTCTTTCAGTTGGACACTTTTCTGTTTTTTTTTTAAATGTTACTCTTTGATTTAGAATGTTCAGAGAATATTCAAAAGTTACGCTGTCATAGTAATTGCAGAAATTCTAAAATGGAATGTTCCCATAGCATTAAAAAAAAAAAAAAAAAATCTTGATGACTGTTTTTTACAAAAATGTCGAGAAACTTTGCTTTTATTTTTTATTTTTTTCAATTTACATTCTTATTTTCTAATTCAAATGAAAATTCTGCATCCTTGTTGAAAATAATACATTTTCCGTAATTAATGTAGCATATAAACTGAGAATCTTTTAACTTTGAAACCTTTATAGATTGATTTTTGATTGATTAGACATCAGTTTTCACAGTATTTAAGAAAAATGTATTAGTATTTTTGTAGTTTTCCATTACAAGTATCGAAACATCCTAAAATCAAGTTAAAAGTAAAAAAATAAATAAAGAGGAAAAAACACACATTTGCACTTAAAATAAGAATCATACATTTATGCCAGTGAGGAAAAAGGAGATAAAAGAAAATTGTATTCATAGGAGAAGAAAAAAATGTAATTCAAAGGGAAAACAAGTTTTTTTCTGACCCCCCATTTTAACCATTAAAAAAAATATAGTATAAGAATAAGTATAAAAAAACTAATAAATATTCTTAAATATTTATTATATTATATTAAGTATTTTATATATATATATATATATATATATATATATATATATATATATATATATATATATATATATATATATATATATATATATATAAAATACTAAATAATTTCTGGAAAATTTCTAAGTTAAAATATCTAGATTTAAGGATATAAAGATATTTGTATTAGAAATTAAGACAAAAATGCTAAGAGAGATTTTATTTTATTTTATTTTTTATTATAATTTTTTTTAATCTGCCAGTCACATGATTTCACTCATAACACTGACTGAGTGTGTTTTTACCATCTTTGTTTTTAAATGAAATGCTAGTTCAGTCTAATTCAATCTTGTCTGTTAATGTATTAAATATACACAGAGCTGCTAATAAAATCTGTTTCACAGTACAGCGCATCTCTGGCTCTATAAAGGTCCACAGCCCGTGATATAAGGTGATATCTGAAAGGCCCTCGGCGTCTCCTCTTTCAGAAAACAATCACATCTCTGTTGTTCTGAAGAGGTTCTTCAGTCGCCGCTCGCAGCATTCACTGATTGCTCTCGTTTGCTGCTTTGTGTCAAATATAATATTTCACGTTTCATTTGAATGATCCTGCTTCTGATATCACAAAGCATAATAAGCCGAAGATGAGATGTCCAGTCTGAGGACATGCAAAACATCTCTTTAAATTGAATCTGGCTGTATTAACATGAACATTGGGGGTTTATTGGCCAGTGTTGCAGAATCACACAAGCTATTATCATAAACCTATTCATCAAATGTCACACTCTGAGGCTGAACTTCATGCAGAATTTTAGTATTTGTTCAGTTTATTTTTTTTTAATGCTTTTACTTATGTCTTTGACATCGATTTTTGACGTTGATTTAGGCTGTTCTCCTCAGTTCATGGCAGCCACAAAGCATTCCTTGGGAAACATGATTGTGAAAATCATCGTGAGATATTGCCAGAAAAAAGAGGTTTGGCTGTCCAGACAAGAGCGAGCGATTCCAAGATACACAGTTTTCCAGAAAACTAAAAGCTGAACATGAGAAGGAATTGGTCTTTTCAGAACCATGATTTTAGAAATAAGTATTTACAGGAATACTATCAAAAACACTGATTTCTGCCATCTTTTTGATGCAAATAGTTAAAACATAATAATACAACTACAGTATAGATTGCTTGGAAATCTCTTACGTTTTCTTTTGTTTCTGTTTGACTCTGATTGATCGTAGGGCTCTTTGATCTGAGTTCATGAGTGTACCGTACGTTGCCAAAATTATGCACAAAAAAATATATGATGTGCATGAGCTCAGAACAATGAAGCAATGCAAAACCTGTGCTAAGTTGACAAAAAGATTGAATCCAATATCTGCTGAAAATAACATTTTAAAAAAAAATTGTAGGCTGGTTATTTTTGACCAGAAACACCAGAAGAGTGGGGGAAAAAGCAATGCTCAGAAAGTGCACCATTTATCGAAAGATATAATACAATAATATTAGCATTTTCTGGAAAAATAAACTTCTCTCTGAGTCAAAATGAATGGACGAGCTAGCTAGATTTGAACTGAATTAATTGGTTGCTGGGAAATTAATTAAAAGAACCATTTTTTGAGTAATCAACTTTGATCAAATTTGTGGATAGGTGCCACATTTGTAAATTTAGTTGGTTGAACATCATTATAACGACCTTAAAAAAGATTGATACAAACTGTTGTGGTATTTATTTATTTGTATTTATACTTGTTTTCCTTTTTTATATAATTATAATAATACATTAAATTACTTTTTCTTACTTTTTTTAGGGTGTTTTAACTTTTTGCATTTCTAGGTGAACAGTCATTAAATATTGGCTAGTTTGAAAGTTTAAAAAAAAGGTTAGAAATTTTAGTTTTTTTTTTTTTTACACAACCGTCATAACTGTTTTTTTTCTTCTTCTTTTTTTTTTTTTTTACAATGCTATTAATATTTTTAACAATATTGAGCATTCACATTACAATTTTTTCTTTATTATTATTATTATTATTTATTATTATTTTTTTTAGTTCTCACTCAGGTTTTCTCTGTCCTGTTTTCCTTTACAAATATATAAACATTCCTAAATCAAGACAAGCAAAGTGACATAAGATTTACTGCATAGCATTGTTTTTTTTTTAAAATGTATCGAGCTAAATAATCCATAAAATAAAAAAATAAAAATGCATACATTTTCTTAATTTTGATACTTGTTTAAGAAAACATAACTTAATATTTCAAGTCATTTTACTTCTGAAATGAATGCATCTTGATTTAAGAATGCTTAGATATTTGTTCTGGAAAACTAGACAAAAATATTGAGCAGGAATATGATTTTTGCATGTGCATTTTCTGAACTAAACTAAAGTTTCATGTGGAGTTTGTGAACTAAACTAATCTTCCGTTGGCATGTTTCCACAGCGGAGCGTCTCAACAGAAACACAGCGTCCCTATGCAGGTGAACAGAAAGCGTTTGGATGTGTTTGAGTCTGCACTGCGTCTCACACAGGCTTCAGATCAGCACAGACGTGACAGGGACAACCTCAAACTCATTTGCTTTACTGCTTCATTAAAATCAGGCTGGAGGTGTCATGTTTTAATATCGTTTACCAGCTGTTTTCTTGTAAGCAAGTCTGCATTGAAATGCACTGTACCTTGTCTGCTCATAATAGCAACACGCTACTCGTAATTAGGTTTTAAATTCTTACGAAAAGCGAGTTTGCTGCGTTGTGAGTTACTAACAAAACAGTTTGGTATTTTAAAGCTACACTGACATGTTTTAATTAAATTTGTTTAAGTTTACGAGGAGTTAGCAGTTAGTTGGATTTACGTTGAAACAGATTTCGCTCAGAAATTGATGGTTATTTTCATTAATATTATAAAAAAAAATGAATTAAACAAGAAGTTTTGGTGAGGAAGACTGACTTATTTTATTTTAAAATGAACTCCAGGGATATATTAGTTTTATTTGCAATTTATAATGTTTATTTACAACGTATATACTGTACAATAGATTTTCAAATAGATTTTTTATATTTAATTTAATTAGAGACATATTTTTTGCCACAAAACAATGAATGATTTTGACTTAATAAATCTCAGTGACAGCATTAAACTTGAGCAGATAGATTTTACTAAATTAAGTAAAATAGTATTTAAAACCAATTAAAATGCAGCTTTTAAGTGAATATTTGCCTTGAAACACTGTAAAAGTGGTATACATAGAAGTGAATCAGTGAATCACTGATCTAAATGATTCACTGAACTGATTCACTGAACTGATTCACTGAACTGGTGACAGCAATAAACTTGAGATGACTAAATTAAAAACTAAAACAATTAGAATGTGGTCTGTTTTTTATTTTTATTATTATATATATATATATATATATATTTTTTTTGAAAGCAAGGAAAACAGCAGTTTAATTAAATATTGGTTATAAAATTATCCTAAAAGTGTGATGTATGGAATTGAATCAATGAGTCTGTTCATTGACACGAACCATCCAAATGAACAGATTTTTCAAAGATTGTTTTTTAAATTCTTTTTTTAATTTTTTTACACATACTGTAGATGCATACAAAAATATTCACAAAAATAGCCGTTGACTTCCATAATATGGAGAAAAAAAAAAAATCCAATGGATATCTATGACTCTCATAAGCAGTTCTTCAAAATATTCTCTTTTGTGTTCAGAATTTTCATTTTTGGGTGAACTGTCCCTTTAAAAAGTAACATTTCCATATTGATTCCAAAACTATAAAATGGAATGTCCACTAAAAAAAAAAAAAGACTTCAGAGAACATTGAGAAATAATATTTTCATAACTTGGGACCGTGTTCATACGGGAATGTTCTTATGAGCGAGCTGGGATCATCCCACGTGTGCAGTGTTTCTCATCACCTCGTGTTGATTTAGTTTACTTCTGAGTTCTCTCTCTCTCTCTCTCTCTCTCTCTCTCTCTCTTTGCGCCTGAGGTTTTGGCTTCCCTCCATCAGTTCTAGCCCCAAACCCTTCTGTAGATCACTTCAGCTGCGGTGGAAATAATGAGTCCTAAAGGAAACCATACTGTCGACCGTTTCGGGCCAAAAGATAATTACGAAAAGAATTAAGATTTTCCGAACGCTTATAATCCTCTCGTCTTGTCGTTACAGCATGGATGAAAGTCACGGCACCAAAGGAAGCGATATTAATGATGAAGGTCAGAACATCAATTCAGGCCGGTCTCCAAAATTCCCAGTGAAGGACAGAGAGGTGTGTGTGTGTGTGTGTGTGTGTGTGTGTGTGTGTTTAGGCCCATTTACAAAAACACACTTTATCAATTAAAAAATTGCATATGCACTAGTTTTCAAAGGCTTGGGGTCAGTGAGATAAAATAATAATAATAATAATAATTATGTGTTTGGAAAAAAGTATTTTCTGCTCACCAAGATTGCATTTATTTAACTAAGAATACAATAGAAATTGTGAAAATTATTAGAATTTTAAAAAGTGGGGTTCTGTGTGAATCTGTGTTAAAGTGTAATGTATTTCTGTGATGCTCCGCTGTATTTTCAGCATCATTCCTCCAGTCTTCAGTGTCACATGATCTTCAGAAATCATGAAAATATTCTGCTCAAGAAACATTTCTGCACTGAAAAAATTATACTATTTTTTTAAGGTACTGTAAGTGGTTGCAGATAATTTATTTTAGCTACATTTAAATAATTTGTCAACTAAATTTGTTTAAACACAGCTAAAATATTTTGCATTCGACCACTTACCTTAATCAAATCTTTTGTAAATTTAATGAATCCTTTTTTTTTTCAGTGTGATCATCATTAATAATCATCAACTATACATGCCCGTTAATTTAATGGGAAAACAACTTTAAAAGGTAATTGCAACTTTTTATCTCACAATTCTGAAAGAAAATAAAGTCAAAATTGTGAGATGTAAACTTGGTAATGTGAGAAAGGTCAGAATTGTGAGAAACAAAATGCAATTATCTTTTATTTTTTTATTCTGAGGTGGAAACGAATTAACCGTGTTGGATTGAAAAAAAAAAAGTCTGAATTCTAGGTCTATACATTGCAAATTTTTACTGTGTTCTCTCAGAATACAAAGTTTATATCGGAATTGTCAGAAAAAAAGTTTGAATTGTGAGACGTAACCTCAGAATTGCGAGAAAAAGTCAAAATTGTTGGGTATAAGCTCAGAATTGAGATACACAAAATTAAAATTAAAATAAAAAAATCAGATTTTTGAGCAATAAAAACAGATATTGCAAGACAACATCGGAATTGCAATATATAAACTACAAATTGCGCGAAAAAGTCTTAATTGCTAAATATAAGTTTTTATAAGAATTGTGAGAAAAAAGTGTGTCAACTATGATTTTTTTTTTTTTTTTTTTTATTTTTAAAGATTAATTTACTGTAACTTAAACTCAGAATCAAAATCTGAACTTAATTGAGATAAAAAGTCGCAATATTTTTTTCCCCCTTCAGTTTTAGGAAACATATTTCTTGATATTTTTGCGGAAACTGTGAATTATTTATTTTTAAGTTTTTGTTTTTTTTTTACTTAAAGATGAATTTACTGTAACTCAATGCATCTTTGCTGAATAAATCTATTAATTCTCTTAAAACAATCTTTATAAACAGTAATGGTTTTCACTCCAGTAGCCTCTGATGTTTATCAGGCTGTGTTTGCATTGACTCACGCAACATTACAAATGAACAGAAGGGCTTTGGGTCATTTTCGGGTCCCAGAGTCAAACAAATGAAAGATCCAGCGATCTGATACAGAACTCGACGCCTTAATGAGCTGTGCATCCTGAGCCTGGGATCAGATCCCATCTCGTTTCATTAAACCCGTGAGTCGGCAAACTCTGGCACAGACCGACGAACCCAAGTTAGGCCGGTTTTGAAAGAACGTGTTCTGGGGTTTGAGACCGACTGTCTTTCTTGGCCCGGATGCCATCCCTAATATTCAGCACATTTCATACACGGTTCATTTCAGCTGGACAGCTTCGGTGCCAATGAAAATACATCGGCTCTCTTCGCCTTCGACACTGGGAGCGATCCAGGCCTCCCTCTCGATCCATGGAAACGTGCACAGGACGAGAAGGAGAGAAAGATTTAATTGCAAAGCGAGCCATTCATTTAAAACCGTGGAAAGACACCAGCTAACCTCTCGGTGTTATAAATCACAGGATTGATGAGGGGAATGGCTGGAGCCGAACGCAGAAGGCTGAATCTATTGTCCATGTATGTTGGCTTCAGGAATATGGAGGCTTGCTTTACAGACGCCTGTTATTTGATGACTCAATGAAACCGAGCGAAAGAAGTATGACGGGGGAAAACGAGCGCATACTCCGATAAAACCCTCTGCCAGGGCTGTTAGATCTCCTGCTTGATTTATACGTCTGCATTCCTGACACCAAATCATGCATTTTCTCCAGGTAGCATCCTAATTAGGCCAAATCAAGACAATTCATGCTTTTTAATAAATTATTTTAATTAATTAATTTTGCAATCGAAATCTGTTCCGGGAAAGTGTATCTGAATTTGCATAAATTAACAATGTGTCAAATGCAGTTATGAGAGAAAAAAAAAAAATCTGCTTTTGGCAAAATAAATTACACAGACATCATCGGTTGATTTTTCCTGCGTAATTTACAGTAAAATTTTCTCATTCTGGAAATCTTTTGGTGTTAGACTAAAAAATATTTATAAAATGTATTTATTTGGCATTCATTTAATTTGTTTGTTTTTTAACATTCACTGCATTTCTTTGTTGATTAGGCATTCATCTAATTTATTTATTTATTAGGTATCATCCAACTAATCTTTTTTAACATTAACTGCATTTATTTGTTTGCTTGCCTGTTTTGTAATTTTTATTTATTTATTATTATTTGGCATTCACTGCATTATTTATTATTAGGCATTATGTGCATTTATTTATTTGGAATTCACTTTTCTATTTTTTTAATTATTTATTTGTTTGCTATTTTCTATCTTTTTTTAAATTTTGTTTATTTTTATTCATTTATTATACCAAACGCAGTTAAAAAATACAAATGTATTACTACTATTATTATTATTATTATTATTGTTATTATTATTATTACCATTATTATTATTATTATAATTATTATTATTATTACCATTATTATTATTACCATTATTATTATTATTATTTAATTATTATTTAATTATTTAACATTTTATTTATTTAGATTTATTTCCTGACCAGTAGGTGGCGCAGTCACAGTCCATCTTTTCCCGGGCCCTAAACAGTCCTGATTAAATGAAGAGGTGCATGTCCTCGGGCTCATACTGTAGTTTCTGTCGATGATAGAGATCTTTCACTGGATCTCCACAGCCGTCCTGAAGGTTAGTTTTGCACCAGAGACTGAAGCGGGTTTCAATCTCTCACCCGCTGTTAATGACGATTGACATATTCTGGGAAAGTATGAGGCTGAAGTGGAAAAAAGATTCTGCAGAAAACCCCCAGTAATGTCTAGGGATCACAATCCTCCTTTTCTTGCTGTCCAGTTTCCATGAGTTCATGTCCTGCCCTGCCCACAGTGTACCACGCTCTTGTGAGCAAGATGTCATCAATGCATAACGTTAAACAACGTTCACATTCACATTTGAGGAGAAAATGCTTCTTCATCATCTTCAGGACTCACTTGAACGTCATTGACTCTCGACACGTGTGAACAGACTGCCCTCATCTTGCTCCGAACGCATTTGCACCTCTTTCAGACTTTTAAAACATCCACTTGAGACGTCTCGTGACACATCCCTTCCCCTGTTACTCCAAACCCCAGGCCTCCGCCAAATAACCCGCACGACACAAGCTGAAGGCATCGTATTGCTCTGAGTGCTTGCTGTGGTTTGGGAGGTGCTGTATTATCTGTAATGAATAACACATTTCAACAATTAGACTCTGCTGAAAAACATGACGTGGGTGGCGAGTCTCTGGGCATGCACTTGTTAACTGTCAAACACAGTTTATTCCCAACCAGAAACTCACTGTGGTAGTTTTTCTACATTTTAAAACAAAAGCTTATTTGTCTACGACTTGGCATCAGAAAATATAATAAAAGAGAAAATAATTATGGCAAGTTATTTCTTTGAATAAAAATACATTAAAGTGAGAGGAATAGTTCTGAAAATGTATTCATTCTTAGGCCAAACAAGATGAGGGTGAGTTTGTTTCTTCAGATCAGGTTTGGAGAAATCTAGCATTACATTAGTGTCTCATCAGTGGATGCACTGCAGTGAATGGGTGCCGTCAAAATAAGAGTGCAAACAGCTGATAAAAACATTACATTAACTGATGGACTGGAGTGCTGTGGATTATTGTGATGTTTTTATCAGCTGTTTGGACTCTCATTCTGACGGCACCCATTCACTGAAGTGCATCCACTGATGAGACACTGATGTAATGCTACATTTTAACAAATCTGATGAAGAAACAAACTCTACTTTTTGGATGGCCTGAGGATGAGTATGTGCTTTAAGGTTAAATTCACAATCCAGAGCATCTCATTGTATATAAAATTGATCTTTGTCTGCTATTTACCCTTTTGGAATTACATTATTGGATTAACTATTGCCAAATTACACTTATCTAGAACAGTAGTTTAAAACAGATATTTGACTAGATTAGGTTACACTGGTTTCATTGCGTCTGTACTTGATCTCTACAAGATTTAACAAAGTTAAAACATATCTAATATCAGATCAAGTAAAAATAGTTGCATAAATCACATTTGCACTTTTTACAGTCTCTACATTTATCGCTTTCATTATGGCATTTCTTCCAGGGAGCAAAACCATATTCCTTATGTTTAACTGTATGAGAACACTATCAATTTCCACTTCTGGAGGAAATTGAAAAATTGCATTTCACAGTTCCACTCGTTCACGTTTGACCACCTGCAGCAATGTCACACAATCCCTCCGTAATCAGACGAGTTCACCTTGATTGCACTGAACATCTGTAGGCCTGAGGACATTATTCATCTGAGACGAATCCATTCCAGGCATTAATGTCGCTTTAATATGTGAAATGTGACAAAGTGTGTTTGTCGAGAAACGGACGTCTCTGAAAAACAGGTCATAGAGCTGGACGTCAAGTCATCAGACATGTTAAAGAGCCTGTGAAATCTGAAATACAGATGTCTGGAGCTTTGAGCACATCTGTGCAAGTGGATAGTGGATGGATACGATTGAGAAAGAAAGAAAGAAAGAAAGAAAGAAATATAGAAAGAAAGATATATAGAAATAATGAATGCAGATTATATTGATGAATTTGATTAATAGATTAATTTACTGATGATAAATGAGATGACTCCCCATTTAAATAAACAAAATGTTAGCGTTCTGATTCAAATGATTCGCGAACCCGATCTGAAGTCGCGATCCGACTCAAATGATTCGCGAACCCGCTCTGAAGTCGCGATCCGACTCAAATGATTCGCGAACCTGCTCTGAAGTCGCGATCTGATTCAAATGATTCGCGAACCCGATCTGAAGTCGCGATCCGACTCAAATGATTCGCGAACCCGATCTGAAGTCGCGATCCGACTCAAATGATCCGCGAAACCGCTCTGAAGTCGCGATCCGACTCAAATGATTCGCGAACCCGCTCTGAAGTCGCGATCCGACTCAAATGATCCGCGAAACCGCTCTGAAGTCGCGATCCGACTCAAATGATTCGCGAACCCGCTCTGAAGTCGCGATCTGATTCAAATGATCCGCGAAACCGCTCTGAAGTCGCGATCCGACTCAAATGATTCGCGAACCCGATCTGAAGTCGCGATCCGACTCAAATGATCCGCGAAACCGCTCTGAAGTCGCGATCCGACTCAAATGATCCGCGAAACCGCTCTGAAGTCGCGATCCGACTCAAATGATTCGCGAACCCGCTCTGAAGTCGCGATCTGATTCAAATGATCTGCGAAACCGCTCTGAAGTCGCGATCTGATTCAAATGATTCGCGAACCCGATCTGAAGTCGCGATCCGACTCAAATGATCCGCGAAACCGCTCTGAAGTCGCGATCTGATTCAAATGATTCGCGAACCCGCTCTGAAGTCGCGATCTGATTCAAATGATTCGCGAACCCGATCTGAAGTCGCGATCCGACTCAAATGATCCGCGAACCCGCTCTGAAGTCGCAATCTGATTCAAATGATTCGCGAACCCGCTCTGAAGTCGCGATCCGACTCAAATGATTCGCGAACCCGCTCTGAAGTCGCGATCTGATTCAAATGATCCGCGAAACCGCTCTGAAGTCGCGATCCGACTCAAATGATTCGCGAACCCGCTCTGAAGTCGCGATCTGATTCAAATGATCCGCGAAACCGCTCTGAAGTCGCGATCCGACTCAAATGATTCGCGAACCCGCTCTGAAGTCGCGATCTGATTCAAATGATTCGCGAACCCGATCTGAAGTCGCGATCCGACTCAAATGATTCGCGAACCCGCTCTGAAGTCGCGATCTGATTCAAATGATTCGCGAACCCGATCTGAAGTCGCGATCCGACTCAAATGATTCGCGAACCCGATCTGAAGTCGCGATCCGACTCAAATGATCCGCGAACCCGCTCTGAAGTCGCGATCTGATTCAAATGATTCGCGAACCCGCTCTGAAGTCGCGATCCGACTCAAATGATTCGCGAACCCGCTTTGAAGTCGCGATCCGACTCAAATGATTCGCGAACTCGTTCTGAAGTCGCGATCCGACTCAAATGATTCGCGAACCCGTTCTGAAGTCGCGATCTGACTCAAATGATTCGCGAACCCGCTCTGAAGTCCCGATCCGATTCAAATGATTCGCGAACCCGCTTTGAAGTCCCGATCTGACTCGAAAGACTCTGATAATTAGAGTTTGTCCTGGAAATCAATAGAGCATTGCTTTATTTCATGGTGTTCTGTCCAAAACAGACAGAAAACAGGAGTGTTTGAGAGAAAGTTAACCATGTACAAGATAAGAAACCCTCTGAGAGCTGCCTGCTTCAATGATGCAGTACGTAGCTTTAGATTTAAGTCAGCGATCCTCAAATCTGGCGCACGAGATCCACTTTCCTGCAGAGTTTAGCTCTAACCATAATCAAACACACCTGAGCATAATCAGTGTCTTCGGGATCATTAGAAAATCACAGGTAGTTGAGTTTGATCAGGGTTGGAAATAAACTCTGCAGCGCATTGGTCCTCCAGGGCAAGATTTGAGGAACCCTGATTTAAGTTGTGGGTGCGGGATTCTGTTATTTCACCTCTCTCCTATTCAGCTAAATTGTTTGAATGTATATCTAAATGACAATAATTGGATTAGATCCCCTCAACCCACAACATCATGACATTTGCAGCGAGCGCTCAATTGGCAGAACTGCTAATCAAGAGGAAAGGCCATCGAGCTGGACGTGTTTCACAGGTGTCTGGTCCAGCCAACACCTGATTAAACTAATTACATCGCTGTTCTGGCTCCAGGCATTGATTCATCGTGGGCGGTGTGTAATGCATACCTAAAAATTTAAATACAGAGCTGATGAATGAGTCAGTGTTTGCTGCACATCTCGTCGTGATTGCTAGAAAAACATTCAGGCATCTTATAATAAGATTTCAATCTTAAAGGTAACTTGTGCCATTTCTGTGCTGTTGCACACAATTTACTCCATGCTTTCCGTCATCTGATTGATAGTTTTTTATACAGCTAATTTTTTTTTTTTTTAAATGTTCCCTGGATATTTAATGCATAATGTTTCTAGATTATACAAACATCCCATTTCATGTTTGCACCCTAGTAAAAAAATTAAATAATTAATTTTAGGTTTTAGGACAACTTTGATGAAATGTACAGTTATTTCATACTAGTATAGTTCAAATCTATTAGCTTTTACTGATACATTCCTTGAGACTTACTGATAAATAATAATAGAATTAAACTTAATGTGCGTGCACGATGCACATTTCTTAATATTAAGTCTAAAATGTGTTTTAATTAATGTCAGGAATGATGAGGGTTGTTTGATCTTTGAATAATAATAGCGGTCTTTAAATACAAGATATTTAAAGTGTACTTGCCATAGTTTCTAAATATATGTCAGTATATCTTTAATTTGACTTCAGCACTACTTCCACACTATTAAAGTGCATTAAGCACACAATTAGTTTTTTTCAATGAAGTATACCAGATTAATATACTAAAAGTTCAATGGCAGGGTATTTTTATTAATTAAGTGCATGAATATCTAAATGCATTTGTAGTATCCTTAGCATGTATTTCAAAGACATTTTAGCAATTCAGCAATACTTTTTCTATTAATCATCTTAGATGAACATCCAACTCAAATGTTTCAGTAAAACATTCCATGTATAAATAATGTTTTGAGAATGTTATTTTAAATGAATGTTGCATTACTGCTTTGTTAAGAGAACTTCGGTATAGAATGTTATGAGAATGTTCCATGTTTGTGGCGTATATGAGCTATAATGCATCAAATATGACCAGTGAAAAACACATGAGGGTGAAACGCGATTAGCAGCAGGTTGGTGTGTTTCTGGAGAGGGTTTGTTGGCTCCAGCTCTGCAGTCGTTTGTATTCACTCTCTCTGTGTGTCCTTTAAGTCTGGCTGTCTGTTCTGGCTCCTTTACAGTATGTTGTCTCTTTTATCAATTCCTTCTTGTTCCTTCCGCCCCGAGGGTCTTTTCCCTCAGAGCGTCGGGCGTCTTTTGAAGTTGACCCGTGTTGTGCTGGGGGCCGGCGAGAGTGTGTGAAGAATGGTGTGTAAGATGTTGTGTGGAAGCCAGTGGAACGAGACTCGGACTCAAACCTCAAAACCCCAAATTGGCTGTTTAGTGAAGACGGATGAACAGAGAGGAGAGGCTCTTGTAAAGGCCCATGAATAAAGAACAAATGGAGAGTTTCTGAAGAGCTTCACACGTTCTCAAAAGCCTTGCGCAGCTACTTGTGTTTACTAGTCGCCTCGCTAGTGTTTATTATGCACATGCAAATGTAACATCAGAGGTCTTTGCTGTTTTTGGCAGGTCTGGGTTAAGTTAATAGAAGCTCATTGATAAAGAAAATCTATATTTGACATTATTTTGACAGCATCCTCATTTTAGAGCAAGTGCCTAAAACTCTTAACAGCGCTGTAGATTTGCAGGAAGGTTTCTTTTAAGACTTTGTCACAGTTCTTCTGGATGTTCAAAAGTCTGGCATCAGTAATATTGTTTTTTGAAAGAAATTAATGCTTTTTAGCAAGGACGCATTCAGTTTATTTAAAGGGAGAGTTAAGACATTTTTAATGGTACAAAATATATATTTTTTTTTTTTACTTTATTCATCAGTGAATCCTGAAAAAAAAAAAAATGTATCACGGTTTCCACAAAAAATGTAGCAACACAACTGTTTTCAGCATTTATGATAATCAGAAATCCCAATCCCAATTTACTTAAAATAAAACTTAAAAGATACCTAAAAAATGTAAATAAAAAATAAAATATTAAAAAGCTAAAACCAAAATAAAAATTAATACATACCCAGGTAACAAATATTTTTATTTAAAAAAGAAAAAAGAAAAAAAGGTTATTAAACATTGTAGGAAAATCCTTTTTTTTTTTTTATATATAAAAATATTTGTTACCTGGATATGTATTAATTTTTATTTTGGTTTTAGCTTTTTAATATTTTATTTTTTATTTAAATTTTTAGGTATCTTTATGTTTTATTTTAAGTAAATTGGGCTTGGGCTGGGTAAAATTCAGCTTTGATCTCATGAATACATTCTATTCACATAGAAAACAGCTATTTTAAATTGCAATAATATTTAAACAATTTTAATGATCCTTTTTTTCATATTTCTCTTTCATAGCCTTGGTGAGCAGAAAAGACTTCACTAAAACATTAAAAATCCCAAACCTTCGAGAGTCGATCCAGCACAAATGCTACAGAATCACTATTAACAGTGATGTGTACTTAATTAACAATGTTCCTCAATGATGTTTACTTCCAGATCTGTACATTTTTATTGGTTTTAGGACTACTGTAACCTTGTGACTGCAGGTTTAACCCGCTTCGATTTTACCGCAGAAGAAAGCTCCACCGGCTTAGAGACGAAACGAAGTGGATGGAAAGCTTCTCCCTGCACTCCACAGGTACATGCTCAGATGAAAGGAGGGAAACTATTTAAAAACACTCTAAAATTCATTAGCAGCCACTCAGAGAGCTCAGCAGAGAGAGAGAGCACCTTAAGTGCTGCAGAAATGAGAGACATTAGGAGCTCCAGGACACAAAGACATGTTTTCTGACCACCAAATCATGTGGAATAGAGAAAGCACATTCCTGTTGATTATAACTCAGACCGTCTGTAATCAAACACAGATTACTGCCATGACAACAGATGAACTAATAGCTGGAAAGGATGGGCTCTGAATTTACTGCCATTTATGTGGCCTGTCAGAGCCTTTCATTATCTAATGGAAGATTGGGTTTTTTCTTTCCTTTGCCTTTCCTTCTTTCTTATCTGATGAAGTCGAGTCGCCTTTTGGGAGCTTTAGTGTGTCGATCCCGTGCCATTCTTTTAGTTACACTGCAGAAAATGACTTTTTGCATTCTTTTTCCCGTACAAATATTTAAATATTGTTAAATCAAGGTATATTTGGTGAAAGAGCAAGTCAAGTCTTGTTTTCTAAAAAATGTGTTCAAATTGAGCGTATGACTAAAACAAGAACTAGCTGAAATAAAATAGTAAAATAAAATAAAAGTAAGTTTTAAGTAATGATTTTTTAAATATGATTATTAGTTAACTATAATAAACCCAGTGTAAATATAAAATATACACACGCCTACATCAAAACATAAGCTGTGGGATATTTCTTAATTAGTATTTTTGTCTGTAGACAAAACAAAAGTTATGTAATATAATAAAACTGGTTTTCTGGGAAAAAGGTAAAAAATTAAGTGAGTTTATACTTAAAAAAGAAAAAAAAAATGTTATGATTAAAGCAAAAACAAACAAAAAAAATTTTTTTTACGTATAAAATTTTTTTAAAGTATAAAATTACTTCATTTTGAACAAATTAAAATGCTTAAAAATTTCATTATAAATCACCATAAAAATTTAAAACACCATTTTTAATTTTACTCAAAATTAATAAATCTGAGACATAACCATATAGACATTTACCCCCACCCCTCCCAAAAAAAAATTAATTATATAAAAAATTTAATTTAATTTAATTTATTTAAAAGTTAATAGATAATAATAAAGAAGTTCCATTTCTCAATTTTATTTAGTTTAATGTTATGGAATGACAAGAAAACAAAATGATTACTAAAACTTTAAAAGGACTATAGAATATACAAAACATTAAAAATATAAAATAGTATCTCAGTTATACTAAAATAAAAAATGTTATTAATGAACTTATATTTAATGGATTCTAATTCATTTTGAATTTCTTTCTGTTTTTTTGTAATAATTGAGCATTTAATTTCTGTGGATTTTTTTACAATCCCAAATGTTCAGATGTTTTTGTTTATTGCAACTTTTTTTTTTAACAGTGGCATGCAGTCTTCTTGAATTTAAATTAAAATGTATTACATTTAAAATTATAATAAAGTTTAATCATTCAAAATTATTTCATTTCACTTTTTAAATACAATAACCAAAATAAATAAATGCACCAAACTGAATCTTTGGGATTGAAAGACAAGGGTTAGTTCACTCAAAAATGGAACGATGCGGAGGAGACGAATTGATGAATAAATTATTTATTTACTTTTCTTGTGCGCGCAATAAGTGTTCTCATAGCTTCCTAAAATTACGGTTGAACCCCTGATGACCCCTGGACCTTGATTGTGTTAATTACGTTGCTGTCTATGCATGTTCAGAGAGCTCTCGGATTTCATCAAAAATATCTTAATTTGTGTTCTGAAGATGAATTGAGGTCTTACAGGTTTGGAAAAACATGAGGGTGAGTAATTAATGACAGAATTATCATTTTTGGATGAACTACCCCTTTAATGCAAAGCGATTGAATGTTCAGTGCAGGAGAAACAGAAAAAAACTCTTTATAAGGAGCTGGAAGTCTAATGGTTTCCAGTCCTTTTCTATGTCTCTCGTATTCATTGTGGATTAGGACTCTGTAAATGGAGGCTGTTTTTCATTATACCTCACACAGCTCATGCTCCAGCACTCAATGAAAAATCATCGTCCTCTAACGCAGGCTTCTGTAAAACTTCACGACTCGTGTTTTATCAGGATTCGCTGGATTCTGGGTGTTTCAGGCCTCACGCTGGCAAACTTGATGCACTAGTGATTGATGAGCACTTCAGTGCTTTACAATTAGAGCTTAATGGGTCTGATTTTAGGGGATTTTTTAAATGAATGTCGAGCTTCATTCTGATAATGGACCAGAGACGTTTGGATGGAAAATACCAGTGTTTCTCTTTGTTTTTGAAAGACAGAAGAAAAACTAGACGGAAACATTTAGATGTTATGTTATCTGAAAATGTGCAGTTTGCAGAGAGATACTAAAATTATACAATAAATGCAATAATGTTTTTTTTTTTATTTAGTTGACAAAGCAGCATTTCTACAACTGAAACAAAATTGAAATGGAAATGACGTAAAATAAAAATAAAACACTTTTTTCATGACATAACTGAAATGCAATAAATTAAAGGAATAAAACAGCATCTACATGATTATTTGTAGATTTCTGCATGTAATTCATCTTGTAGGTGAATAGATTTGACCTGAATATTTGTTAGAAAGATCATGATTAAACACTATTCCAGATCTTTTTCCCTTCACTTTCCTGTAAAGCTTCCAGACAATTAGATTTCATTATTTCATAGTATTTGGAAAAAACCTGAAAAACCTTCCAAAGACTTGATTTTCTACAATTTCTGAAATCTGTTCATCCATGCCAGACACAAATATGAGCACAAGTCAGGGTGGAAAGTTTCATGCAAAATGTGGATTGATGCCCTGATATGATTATATGCATAAGGGTGTTTGAGATGGAGTAAAAGAATAGTTTGTAAATGTTGTAATCCACTGTAATCTCCTGATGTCTTTCGCAGAAGCTCACCGATGCTTTAGTTGCACATGATTCTGCTTTTATCTCACATTAGTTATTGAAGGCAATGTGATGAAGATGTCTTCTCATCCTGAATGGACAAACCTGAGAAATCAGCAGGACCCTTCAGTCTTCACTTCACCGCTGATGTCATCCGTGACCTTCTGAACCTTTGACCTATCCGAGGTCAATCACAAGTATGTGGCACAAAAACACCTAAAACTCTGCTGAAACTTCCTATCACTTTGTATTAATTTAATAATATTTTATTTTATTTTATTTTTTTATTTTACCACAGTTTACAGTATTAACAATAGCTTATTAAATGTGGTGTATAAAAATGTTTGGGTAAATTTTTTTGGGATTCACGATAAATCCATTCTTGTCAGCCATCGTTATCAGTTTTTAATGATTTGCTATAGTTATAATTAAACCAACATTGCATGTTGATATGTCAGACTTTTATTGTGTTTAAAAGTGATATAATAATAAACTAGTAATAATAGTAATAATAATATAATGTAATATAAAGAATATATATATATATATATATATATATATATATATATATATATATATATATATATATATATATATATATATATATATATAATGCACACACACTTTATTATAATGTTTATTATTCATTCTTTATTCTGTAAATTGTTATTTTATATTAGTAAATTAAATTATATTTTAAATTAAAATTTATATAAAATACTGGACTTAAATTTAAAACATGTTTTTAAAACAAGTATTATAATAATCAAAACAATAAACATTGTTAAAAAAAAGTAAAAATTGGTAATTCATACTGAAAAATGTTTATATTATAAAATATTTTTTGGACTCATCATGTTACAAAAGGACAGACTCAGTCTCTCTCTTAATTCAGTTTCAGTTCAATTTTATAGTACATTTGTATTGTAAAAGCATTTGAAATAATAAAATATCACCAGTAAAATAATAGAACAAGTAAGAAATCAGTTCTATGTTCTCATCGTTTCAGTACATTAAAACTCTTGGCTGGTGTTTTCTTTTTTCCTCCCAACACAGAAGAAGACTCACATGTAAAATCCCCGTCATAACTCACATCTCTCCATCTGCGCTGAATTTGTGCCGATGAAATCAGTCTGAGATTAGCTGGCATTAGATGAACCGCTCACATTGGTCCTTTATTTGCCTGATTGATCTAATCTCTGCATTAACAGAATTGCTTCTGTCTACATAAAGGTTTGTTTCACTGTAATATTGTGTGTTGCTGTTATTGAGCTGTTTAGTCCCAGAAGTTTAGTGTTGATTTAGTCATATTCAGTATTGTTACAGATTTGATCTGAATTTACTTTACGAAATCTATTAAACCAACTTACAAAATTGTTTAGGATGTTACAGGTTTTTTTTTTTTTTTTTGGTATCACTGATACTATTAATGTTCTTAATTAATATTTTATTAATATAGTTTTTATTTTTACATTTTGTGGTTTCATTTTAGCTTTAGTTGAAGTTTTAGTAATTTTAGCTAATATAGCTTTTATAAATTTTTGGTTTAGCTATTTTATACATCAAGTTTAACAAAATTAAAAGGGGAAATGTTGTACTGGCTTATGAAGGTTCAAATGAAGGTTCGAGGCTTGGTATAAAATATATAACACACCTAAGAATATGATTAAAGGGCTCATGAATAATTCAAATATTTATTTCACAGGAAACCAAGTGTAAAACATATTCCTCTCAATACATTCTGCTCTGCCATATATTCCTCATATATATCGCCACAATGCTGATGGATAGCGTTATAAAATAGACTAATTAAATCTGAAAAATGAATTGTGCCAATATTTCATTCCCCGCATCATTACGGAGTGGAGTTAAATTATTTTTGCCATCAAAGTATTAAAGGCATAAATCAGCGGTCAAATAAAAGCGTGTGCTGGAGAGTTATTGTTTGAATGGAACGACAAAATCATTAGAATCAAATTTATGACCCGCGGTCACAGAGCCCGAGGGACGCTAACGCTTGCTTCGCTACCTAATGATGTCTTCAGACTAAACTGATAAACCCTGTTCATTTTTACCAGTCCATCAGTATTAACCTTCACAAGTGTCCAGTGTGTATGTTGACTGTTGATGCATTACTTTAGGGAACAGAGCTAAAAACAAATGCAGATAAATAAACACCCTCAAACTATCTCTTCTGAACATGCAAAATTCAGTATAACATTTTCTCTATCAAACGTTCCTGTTAAAGTGAAACACCCCAGGTAAATAGGGGAAAAATTGCAGTTAATTTATACAATTTTTATGCTAAAAGTTTTCTGAAATGTTATGTTTAAATATGCAAATAAGGCATTGTCTAATTCAATACGAAAAAATTTGCAGGATTGTCCATGACAAAATGTTGTCAAAAAACAAAACAAAAAAAAAAACAGGCGAGTGATAAATGAACAAACCATTCTAGAAAATGTTCACAATATAGATAGAAATTGAGCAGTATAATTTGGTGTATGAAAGTGCTGCTGGAGTGGAGAAAAAACTCATTTTGTGAAAATGGCCATTAAATACACGTATTGCAACTGAAATCTACAAGTGCAATAATAAACTTAAGGTAACTGATATATGACCAAATCCTTCTGTAAAAATATGCAGAATATATTAAGGAATAAAGCCGTAAATTTTGGTTCATGTAAGTACTGCTGAAGTAAGGTAAAAATAATTTTAAGACAAATATACGTATTTCAATTGAAATGCAAAGATGCAAATAGTGAAAGTGCAATAATAAACAAGAGATGAATGATATCAAAACAAACCTTTCAGTAAAAATCTTCAGAATATAGACAGGAATAAAATTGTAAATTTTGGTATTTGTAAGTGTTGCTGAAGTGGAGATAAAACTCATTTTGAGAAAACAGCCTGTATTGTAATTAAAATATACAGAGGCAAATAGATAAACTGCAATAATAAACACGAAATGAATGATATCAAAACAAACCCTTCAGTAAAAATCTTTAGAATATAGACAGGAATAAAACTGTAAATTTTGGTATTTGTAAGTGTTGCTGAAGTGGAGATAAATCTCATTTTGAGAAAACAGCCTGTATTGTAATTAAAATATACAGATGCAAATAGATAAAGTGCAATAATAAACACTAGATGAATGATATCAAAACAAACCCTTCAGTAAAAATCTTTAGAATATAGACGGGAATAAAACTGACCATTGCATGAAAAATATAAATATAGGCATTAGATGGTATGTGGCATATTCAGCTTTGCAGTGTCCTAATGATTGCACTGTATCAATTTATTACAGAATTTTTAAAGAAAAATATGTATATTACTATGTACCTCTTATTACGATGAATTGTTTAATCACGTTTTTAACCATGATTTTTGTGCTATATAAATGCAATTGCCTTGCCTAATACCTTTAGTGTATAATGCATAATAACTTAACAAAGCATATTCTTGAAATGTCAGATATTTTATTGTCACCATTATTACATTTTAATGAGCTTCAATAAAATAATTTCTACTTAATTTAGCCTTTGTTAAAATTAATATGCATGCTTACTGTACAGTTTTTCTTCATGATTTTCGGACTAAATGATTCCTGTGGGAGCATATATTTTTTTGTCTATATCAGTATCCATTGTTCACATTTACACAGGTGTAACCTTTTCAAATGAAGTTAGAAAATTAAAAAAAGCAATTTTCTTGAAAGTGTGGCAAATGTAGAACATGAACTAAATGGTCTATTATTCATGTTATGAAAAGTATTGAGAATTTATTTAGACAAGTCAGCATTTTCTTTTATATAATCCATTAATAAGATGATTTGTGATCTTTTCATTGTGATGATGTGACTCAAACTGAATCACCTGAATCTGTCAGTGAATCTAAGTGTCCTAATGGAGATCATTACAGCACTCTTTAAGTTACAGTATCTATAATCTTTTCCTATTTCATACATTTCACTCATAACTTTATGTAAAACAATCATATTCTCAAATTATTATTACAGAGGTAAATTAATTTTTTCATGGACATTAATCTAATAAAAATATCGAAAAGCTATTTGTAGCCGAAACTTTAATGTTTGTGTTTACACCAAAAATGTTTAAAAAAAAATTAGAATTCTACCCTGATACTTGCCCTAACCAAACAAGCAAAATAAACGAGCCAAGCAATGTATTTTTTTTATTTATTTAATTATTATTTATAGTTGTTCAGACACGTGTATATACAAATACAGACCTTAGATTTTTTTCTCTTTTTTTCCCCCAAAAGTTTGTTCCTGTTTGTACAGTGGGGAAAAGCAAGTACAGCACCCAGAGATGCAGAAGAGTTCATGGAAAGAGCAGAACCAGTGTCATCAGAAGTACAGGAGTGAGAGAGATCTGGATCAACACACACACACACACTGGTGGGATCTCTTATGTTCGTTAGGAGTGTGTTGACTAAGGCATGTGTAAAACTCCATCACTAAGAGTAGAATGACTGCAGTCTGTAGAGAGTCGAGCAGAATTCAGAATGGAAGTGGAACTGAGCTGCAAACAGGATGCAAAATTTATATATATATATATATATATATATATATATATATACATAAAAACAAATTAAGTACAGTTTTAAAGTAAATAATACATTTCATTTTTCTATATGAATTACCCATACACATTTTATATAATAGAAAATGTATACAACAAAAGTTTATTTTGGATGTATTAATAGAATGTGAAAGTTGTATGGTGTGAGCTACAGCTTTGTGTAATAATATTAAACTTGATGCATTGATTTTTAAACAGCTTTGATTAATTTCATGGGTCATAAAAGTTAATATTAAGTTCGCTTTTTTTCCAATTGTATTTTTCCATTTGAAGTACCCATAAACATTTTATATCATAAAAAGCTGTCAGAAACAGTAGTTTTTTTTATATACTTCATTGTATTTAGTTATAAATATATATTTAGTTAAATAAAACTAAAGTATTTATAGTATTTTTTATTTAATTTTTTATTTATAATAATATTGTATATAAATAAGTAATATATACATATATATATATATGTTCAGCCAAGTTGAAGCCCTAAGACTGGCAAGAGCGGAATCCAAATCTTCAGTACTTATCCTGCTTGATCTGTCCGCTGCTTTTGACATGTTTAACCACCAGAAGCATAAAGCCACTTTTACAGACTTTTAAATAAAATTTTCCCTCCTGGTTGAATAACTTTCTTAACTCAAGAATCAGCCAAAAACATATCTCTTCCATCTTTATTTGACCCTCTAACTCTATAGCACTCTCTATTCTAATTCTATTCTTAAAAAATTAAAAATTAAAAAAATCCCTTTTAGACTTGCACTCTATTAATTTGCTCCTTTAAAAAAACTAACTAGCTTTCTAATATTTTTGTATTCTATGTTTTCTTTAAATTTTTCATACAATTAACAAAATAAACAAAAAAGACCTCTAACACTAGCTTTCTCTATTGTTTTTCTATTCTGTCGTTTCATTTTTATTTATTATATTATTTAAAAATCCCTTCCTATAAGTACTGCGTTTAAGCAAACTGAGACTTGATTTTGATTGCTTCCATTGTCTTAATTTGTAAGTCACTTTGGATAAAAGTGTCTGCTAAATGCATAAATGTATGTATGTATATATTTTTTCTAGAATTTATTATTATAAATATACATAATGTAATATTTAAATAGTTAAGTAATACAATACATTTTTTGTATGATATAAAATGTTTTACGTACCATTAAATGAGTTAAAGCCAGTTAATGTATTATGAAGTCTTCTATAACAAGCTTAATAATAGTACACAAGGTTGTAGCTCAAACCCTACAAATTTTATTAACAGGATCTTAGAAAAAAAGGGTGTAATTCAAAAATGTCCATCTCCTGTGATTATAATTTCAATTCAACATCCTCTTTCAGTTCAGTTCAAGTTCACACTCACTAAAGAGATTCCCACTCTTAAACTCTAACAGAGAGTCAGACTGTGGTGCTCGGTTGATAAGAACTCATGACTGATGGCAGATGATTTATTCTCAAAATCATTGAAAACAAACAAATGAACAAATATCTCCAGAAAGATTTTAAAGCAGTGCTGGACGCTGTTAGCTAAAGCGCGTAGTGCAAAACCACAGCACTCTCCTGCATAACCTTCTCATTTCAGTGGAACTACAGCACACATGAACGTGTCGAGAAAAGAAGAGGTGAAAACAGCCAAAAGAACACTTTATTTAACATGTTTTTTCATTATCAAGTCCATGCACATGCCACGTTATGAAACCAGCAAGTTCCTTCAGTTAAAATCACAGACAGTCCGGCAAACACAGCATCATCTGAACAAACGCTGCACTTTTGAACTCCGTCCATCTGATCCTGCTGGAAAACCAAAAACATTTAAAAGCCATCCTATTGGCTCAGGGCTTCAGACCGCAGTTCAAAGGTGGCCACTGATTGGCTGCATTTGTCGTATGCAAAAATCCTAACATTTCACTTTTTGCACTCATTTATTTATTTGTATTTTTTTTTAGAAAAGACGTGAATCAAATTAATACCTTAATATCAAACATTATGTACAACACATTTTGATCATAACATTTAATGTGGTATCCATAATAACAAATAACAGTGATGCTGAATCATAATAATTAATGTTTTATGACGTGTCTATTTTTCCGCGTCCTCCAGAAAGGTACAAAAAACAAGTAGTATTCTAACACTATAATGTTATAATTTTGACTACATTAGGATACACAGTATCCATTTAATAAGCTGATTCTGTTTCCCAGTTCAAAGTGTGTACAAAGCGTGTTATTAATGGTAATAATTGGAATACAAATGATACAAATACTACTGAAGCTGACTTTTTCAAAAGTTTCTTTCATGGTTTCTAATGTAAACCATGAAACGGAGCACATATGGTGTGTTTCCTCGAGTCCTGATGTGGCAAAGGCAAGTTGCTGAAATCGCTACGCTAACAAAAACAAACAGGACTAGCAGAAGCTAACAGACTTGTGAGAGTCAGAAAGGCAGGAACCATTATCCAATTTGCAACTGTTTGAAAGTCCACAGTTTTGTTTGATATCTTCTGTCTCTTAATGAATTGGTGTTGAAACTCATTTTGTCTCTTAAACGGAAACAGCGCCACAGCGAGTAACGAGGCAAACTACAGTTTGGGTGAATCTCAATAAACACATCCAGATCACATTTCACTGCACAAAATTATATCTCCATAAAGAAAATTAAGCCTTTTGCATGTTTCACTTTAGAGTTTTGTTCTGCAGTTTCTATTATTCTAAGTGTACTTCATAAAGAGGTTGCATTTATTAAAATGATTAACAATCACTTCAATTATTCCTTGATTCAGTCGATCTGAATAAAAGCATCTGCTACATGAAGAAATATAAATGTAGCAATACTTCTACAGCATTTATGAATCTTAGATAATGCTAATTTTAGCATAACATGACCTAATATGATCATAACAACTGTATTTAATAGATTTATAAGTGCTGTAAGAAATACATTGATTATTTTTTTTAGCTAATATTAACGAATGAGACCTACACAATGGAACTTATTTGTTCTAGATTTGTGATTATTTTAACTGATTTACTAATTACTGTATTGTTTTTATATATATATATATATATATATATATATATATATATATATATATATATATATAATCATCAAATATTTAAAATGTAGTACAACAGGTGCTATGATGATAAATAAATACTTAATTTCATGGTGAAGTGTGTGATTTTTATGACACCAAACAAGATTTTAATTTAAAATTAATAACTTAAAAATGTAATGTTATAATAAAAAAAAGCATATAAATTATATCTATATTACCACAATAATTTATATGTAATTATATATTATGGCATTTTTTACAATTATTAAGTTACATATTTAAATGCTTATAATATACACACACAACACCTTTAAGTAATGTACTCTTTTAAATAAATTATCAAATTAAAATATATGACAGAATAGAATAAAATTCTGTATAATTATAATTATAAACAAATGGAGGGCACATTAATTATTCCTAAAATATGCTTCATTTTGTTTGTTGGAAATATAATTGTATTTAATTTTACATTTTTAAATTCTTTGATTCTGTGGTGAAATATGAATTTGGTTTGGTGAGATTCACCCATTGGTTCCTCTATCATATAAGGCTTCGGGAGGAGAAAAATGCCCATGTTCTAATGTATTGCGTATGTCGCATCAGCATATTAAATGAGTCAGAACGGCACCAATTGACAGCTACAGAACAAACAAATGCATTAATGAAATCATCAAATGATACTAAACTTTATTTTCTCCGATGGAAACGCTGAACTCAAAGCACTTCCAGGAGATATTAGTATAGTGTACAGTATAAGGCCTATTCAAACAGATGCTTATTTTTTCCACCCATGTAAATGGGAAACATCGTGCGGAGCCCCTTTCTGTATTTGGTTCCTAATAGAGAATCGGACACACAGTTATGACAAGAAAAGAATTTCCATGATCCGTTAATGTTGATATCTCATATCAATTGATAAAAGGTCATAGGAAAAATATAGATATTTATGTTGCAGTTAAGTTTATCTTACAAAATACAAAATCGTTGTTTTTAGTGGTGTGGTCTACTAAGACAAGTCCCTCGAATTGCATTAGAATCAAATCCAAATTCAGACTAAGCGATACAGACTAACCAACATCTTCCTGCGATTAGGAAAGATCCTGCGGCGAGATGCATAACAGACCGTTTCCTCCGATGCATTCTGCAATTTGTTAAGGGAAGGCAGACGAAGGACGAAAGGCAAGAGTCTTTGTTTATATATAATATCGCTAACAGCAGAGCCGGTGAACTCGGGTTGATGTTTATGTCTGTTTTATGTGAAACCCACCTAAAAACCTTCAGTTTTCACTGAGCGTTTCTTAAAGCATTCTCTAATTACCCACAAAAGAGCAACTAGCTCCCAATGGACCCAAATCAAATCTGAGACCCCGCCCCCTTTCACCCAGCAGCCAATCCCCAGCGACTGGCCACCGGTCGATTGGTTAAACAGACGATCTGCATTTCTTCTTTGCACGGCTAATCGACTTTTCTTAATCAAAGACAGCAAAGGACAACTTAAATATTGGAAAACAAAACGCAAGCGCAGCAGAAGTGTTCCTGGTAGATCTCAAGACGAGTGGGGTTTCCCGGGGGCTGCTTGAGGGGCCGGTGAGGGGCTATAAGGTGAGGAACACAGAGATGCAGAGCAGGAGCAGGGCCAGCAGGGGCCCTGACGTTTGGTGCCGCAGGCCTGAAGTCGACACATCGCTCCGGGACGGTTCAGCCTCGTGACTGGTGTCATCTGGAAGTGGGGAGACCAAAAAAACATTAGCCACTTCTATATAAACATTTGAAAATTATTTAAACATTTACAACCCCCCCCCCCCCACGCCCACCAAAACATTCTGTACTATCAATTTAAATTTTTATGGATTGAATTTTCCCTAACATTTGATATATATATAACATTTTCTAAACTATGACATTATTACAATTTTATATATATTTAATTTTATACAATATTAATTCTTTAACAATTTTTTTTAAATGTGTGTGTGGGTATATATATACATATATATATATATATATATATATATATATATATATATATGGGTCAAAGACGTTAAGATGTCCGCATCAAAAGAAATGTACAAAAGTGATTTTGTGTCCGTAGAAAGCACATTAAATGTAAGTAAAATGTCTACTTTTAAGGTTTCAAATAAGTTTTTGGAGAATAAAATGTCAAAATTTGGTTGAAATAATGTTACATTGTTATTCAGTGTAACACAATATTTATGCAAAAATTCAAACAACATGCTTATTCTGACGTGTACATATTAAAATATCTAAAAGAATAATGGAGCATACTAAATTTTATTGTGTTTTAAATTAGTAAAAAATTCTTACTGACAAATGGGCAAAACCTGGGATAGTTAAAAATTTAAAATTACAACTTTGGGGTGAAAGTAATTATTCTTTTAATATGTCATAAATTGATTTTGTTGTAAATATGCCTGACAAGATTGTTACACTGAATTACATTTTACTGTGTGTCTGCTGTAAATCAGTGGAAATTGATATTTGAATATGATATATATTTTTTGCTCAGAAAAACAAAAACAAGATAGCAATTAAATAAAACCGAAAACTTTTTGAATTGTTTTTTTTTTGGGGGGGGGGGGGCTACAACAGTTTAAAGCAGTATTACACTTTTTTTTATGCGTAGACACTTTTTCGTTTTGACCCATATATATATATATATATATATATGTGTGTGTGTGTGTGTGTGTGTGTGTGTGTGTGTGTGTGTGTGTTTGCTTTAATTTTGATGATTAGAGTTTATAGCTCAAGAAAGTCAAAAATCTCAAAATATTTGAATATTTCCTAAGATAAAAACAAAAACAGTAATTCAAGTCCAAGTGTGTTTATTTCTGCACTCAATACTTGGTTGGAGCTCCTTTAGCACAAACTTCAGCATCAGTGAAGTGTGGCGTCAAGCAGCTTGGATTCTGTGCCTCTACAGTCTCCCTCCAGACATTGACTTCTAAATGAAATGCCACATTTACTTTTATCTAAAAATAGGACTTTGGAGCACTGAGAAACAGTCCAGTTCTTTTTCTCCTCGGCCCAGGTGAGATGCTTCTGAAGCTGTTTTTGTTTCAGAAGTGGCTTGGTAGCTCTTTTCCCGAAGACGTCTGAGCTTCGTGACTCTTGATGCACTGACTCCAGCTTCAGTCCACCCCTTGTTAAGCTCTCCAAAGTGTTTGAATCGGCTTTGCTTGACAGTTGTGGTCATCCCTGTAGCTTGTGCAACTTTTCCTACCCATTTTCTTCCTTCCAGTCAACTTTGCATTTAATATGCTTTGATACAGCACTCTGTGAAGTAATGACCTTCTGTGACTTTCCCTCTTTGTGGAGGGTTTTAATGATCCTCTTCTGGACCATTGCCAAAAAGTCAGCAGTCTTCCCCATTTTTAGAATTTATACTGTAGAGACAGTCTTTTAATGAAACTCTAATGTCTAAACTCTAATACTGGATTTTTGATTTCTTTCATGAGCCGTGAGCTCTAATCATCAATCCTGTCAATCTCTGAACTGTTTTACATTGCAGGTAATGAATCTAAAATATAAAAAATATATAATATATATATATATATATATATATATATATATATATATATACACACACATGTGTGTGTGTGTGGATTTAGTAAAAATAAAATATGAAAAAAGAAAGAAAAAAAAACTATATATATATATATATATATATATATATATATATATATATATATATATATATACACACAAAAAAAACATTTGATAAAATTCAAAAACACAACAAAATTACTAAAAAAAAATTAATAAAACCTATAATATCATGATATCAAAGATACTAAAATAACACTAGTGCACATCCATCTAACATCTAAACTTAAACCAGCAATTAACCCCATAATCCTCGGGAATAAGAGAGTCTCAGTGTAGTTCTGCTGGTTTACTGCAGCAGACACAGACTGCAGTTATCATCAGTGAGTGTGATATGGCTTTGGAAAGCACAGCGTCTCTCTGAGGACGTCAGCGGGAGAAACGGACAGGTGTGGCGCTAAAGGAGACAGATAAATAAGCTTGGGAGGGAAGGACAGAGCAGTTTGCTGGCTCATTCAGGAGGGCAGACAGACACCTCCACTCTCTCAGCGGGGATCTGCACTAATAAATCAATGCCTCCATCATGACACGGTGCCATGCCTGGGTGGGTGTGTGTTGGCAAGGTGAAAATGCATGAGAAAACAATACTGTGTTCAACCGCACTAACACTGTCTGCAGTGTTAATTGATATAATTGATATGTGCATCTTCAGCAGCTTTTCACCATGATCACCCACGGTCTGCTCACCGAACTGAAACTGGCTCTGTGAAATGTGAACACTTTATTTTGATAGTTCACTTCAGACATCCTACCAACTAGAAGTAACTTTGCAACCTAACTTATTCTACTAACCCAAACTCTTACAGTCTACTAATACTCTTAGTTAGTTGACATTTAGTTGCACATAAGTTACTTAGTTTGTGGAATGTCTAAAGCAGACAATAGAAATAAAGTGTAAACTGTGAAATAATCTGTATATCTGGTTAGAAAGTCTAAATTTGTCAGGCATTTATTGTGTAGCCAGTTGTAGGCCTTTATTTAAATGTTTTTTATCTTTTTGTTTTTACCCAAATTCTATTTTATCATTCCCTAACTCCAATTTAAGTTCATATTTAATTTAATAGTTTAATTTTATTGTAATAATCCAAAAGCATGTTTAATCAGTGGAATTCATAGAACTTTAATTTATTTAAAATGTAACAATAATAAAATATTTAAATGTTGATTTTGTTTGTACAGAAATTATGTATTGTCTTTTTAAATTATTCTGTGATTTTTATACTACATTATTTTCATTCTTTATGATTTTATACGAATGCATCATCATAAACTGGTATTTAAATCAATGAATAAAACTTGAGCAATTTAATTTTAATTAAATGTATTTTTTTATTTTAATTTAATATTTCATTTTATTTAATTGTTTAATCAAATATTAATAATCAAAAAACATATCTAATACATTTAATTTATAAAACTTTATTAAAATACTTAAATGTCTTTATTTTTCCAGAAATGTTGTTATCTGTTCTTAATTGTTCTGTTTTATGATATTGAATATACATTTATTGTCAAAAACAATGAATGCATAAGACTTTTAAAATTTGATTAATATTTTTAAATGCATACAAATAACCATCTTTTTGGTTATCTGTTTGGTGCTGCAAAAGGTATACAGTTTAAATTAAAATGTGAATGATTTTTAAAAAAATATTTCTTAAAACATTATGCTTTAATAAACTGTATTGCTAAAACTGTTATTATGATCATTAACAGTAAAATGTTTCTGTCATTTTTTTTTTAAGTTTAACCAAACGTGTGTATTTAAAGAGGTTTCTTAAATTAAATGGTGAAACTTCTTAATTTAATAGCCTTTTAGTGGTATAATATACTATTTCATATTGTGTTTTTATCAAATGTACAGCACTACTTTCCAAATTGTGCCACATTTGTGACATTCAGCATTTTTTATGACTGGATTCATATGGTTATAGACAGATTTGACATTAAACGCCACATAAAAATAAAGCAAACGGTGTTTGGTCACAGTCAGATGGACATTTCATGTCACAATGGTTGGTTAAGATTTTATACCAATAGTCAACATTCAGATTTTTCCCTTTGTCTATTTCATTACATCTTGAATTTGAATGCAGCACCAATGTTTGATCATGACACCATGAAAGTCAAAGCTGGCGTGACAGAAATGGCAATAAAAATTACAAGCCGGGAGTCGTGCATATGTTAGTAAGTGCCATGTGTTTGGATGTAATAGGTTTCATCAGGGAGAAGCCAAAACAAGCTTGGCATCGTCCCACGTGACACTGCTAATTTGGCACAAAACCTTCATGCATATCCAAGTTTTGGATCTTAATTCTTCCCGGAACCAACGTGCATGCATATATTGTGAGTATAATCCATGCATTTCAGCTGGAAGGCATGATAGACACTGACTGACTGAAGCTTTTGGCTTTCTGAAAGGTCACATGGCTAATTTCTGGTCGCTTAATTGCTTGAGCACAAGGTGGAGATGTTGACAGACAGCCCTCAGCTATTACAAGAGAATGCATTATTAATACGATGTGTACCTCATGCATAAATAAAACAGTCTTTGTGGTTCGAAGTGTCAAGAAAAGCTCAATTCGAGGTACATTTATACACAAGCACAGAGTGATTAGAGGAACTAAAGCACACAGACTGAAGGTGATTTCAAGCCATACTGACCTCTTGGTTCTAATGCATTGTCTACTTTGTCATCGACAAAAACGCGGTCATGAACGCCTATGGTTTTCTCGCAGCCATCTACAAAAACAGAAGAAATGAAAAAGATACCGTAAGCCAATCGTGTTAGTGGTAATTCAGCAGCCCGACCCACCTGCCAATCAGAGGAAAGCACATAGAAGCAGTCACCTGCCGTTAATGTCTATTAAACTGTGTTGCATTGAAAAGCATGGGAGTTTCCAAACCAGATGTCTCCGACAGAATCATACGTGTGTGTTTTGTAATCAGTTACACTTACTTGGTGGTCTCACAAAGACTTTCAGCTTGAGACACGACTTTCTCCCGGTTTCTGTGATCATGGATGCTGTAAAACACAAAGAAGAGATAAGAGAAGGTGAGCACACACACACACACACACACACACACACACACAAACACCTGAGAAAGATATGGTATTGGTCTCACACTACACACACACACACAATCCTATGAAGCTGTGGTTTGCGGGTGTATTTTGAGGTCTGAAGTAGGAAATTGCTCCTTTCCTGTGGAATCTAAAGGGCGTGTGCACACACACACACACACACACACACACACGCACACGCGGCGCCTGCGGGGTGAAGAGAGGAACGTCACACTATCATTTGTGGTTTTCTGTCACTAGCAGTCTGCTGGTTTATCAGAGAGATTTGAACACAAATACACTGGACGGAATTCAAAGAGGAAAATCGCAGCTGAAATTATAGAGTGACTTCATCTCAAGTTTATTTTTAGGCAAAGTATGACATATGTTTCTTGAATGCTACATTTAAGGTCCAGTAGGGAAGACAAATAGCACAAAGATCTCCCCAGAATGTCAATTGTTAAAGCTAGACAGAAACAGAACTAAATGGAGATCTGACTGAAGTATCCTATGGAGAAAAATGATAAAAAATGATATTTGCAGTGCTTTTTCTAAGAGAAACCATGTTTGCTCGCACAAAACATGCTGTGTTTCAGAATTTTTCTTAGAGAACGCAAACATTTTTGCAAGCAAACAAATGTTTTGTAAGTTAAAGATTCTCGGGAAATGCAAAAATGTTACAAACGAACACAATTGTTTTGAAAGTGAAAACAAAGATTATTAGGGAATTAAGAACTATTGCAAACAAACAAATGCTTTGCAAGTGAAAACATTTCTCAGAGAACACAAAAATTTTGTGCGAGAAAACTAATGTTCTGCAAGTGAACGTAAAGTTTCTTGGGGAACACCACATTTTGCAAGCAAAAAAAATAAATAAAAACAAAATAATTTCCTAGTAAAAAAGGTTTTGCAAATAAACAAATGTTTTGCGAGCGAAAACGATGTTTCTCTGCGAATGCACAATTTTTACAAGTAAACAACTATTTTGTAAGTCAACAGTTTCTCACGGAATGCTAAAATGTAACAAATGTTTTGCAAATAAATGTTTTGCAAGCGAAAATATTTAAAGAATAAATAAAATTGTTTTGCAAATTAAAGTTTCTCGGGGAGTGCAATAGTTTTGCAAACGTAAAGCAGAGAGCTGCACGGGTCCGATTTTGTAAATCCGCACCCGCCCGTACCCGCTTAAAACAGAACCGACACCCGAAACGCACCCGAAATCAAATCAGTTAAGCCAATCACATTAGACACACGAATTTAATTGCCAGGTCATACAGAAGTTATTTATGGAAAACTCTTTTTAAAAGATACTTGTGTTTTATACATTTTATCTTAATTTTGATCAATGATTTATCAATCAATTGCCCGTATTTAATAAATAAGAAGCAAATGTATAGCAGACAATGTAATAACCTTAGTGTAATTGACAGAATTACTAAAAAATATCTTGCTACCTAAAAGTTAAATATTTTTTTGTGTCACACATGCATGCATGTCTATTTCCCTCATGTTAAAAAATAAAATGCATGTGGACTGATATTTTTCCAATGTCTGGACTCCTTTATTAATGGAGTAAACAGACGTTTCAATATATTGGTATTAAATGCATTTTCTGAGAATTTATATTTCATGTTTTTACTGCAAATGTCGAAATGCGTGCTCTTTGGTCCATCAGTGCTTGACTCACTGATCACATTAGAATAAATTATCTCATAAAAAAATACAAAATTGACTGATTTATGAATGTACAGTATATGCAAAGTTCAAATTTTTAAATCGTTCACAGCTGAGCATCGCGAGAGGCGGATCTGTGCCAGAGCGCGCATGTGAATGAGCTGCACAAAGTCATTTTCAGATGCAATAAAAAAAATAAAATAAACAACCCTTGATAGTCTAGATTAGGCCCATATTCACAAATGTGTTAGCTATGGAATGACATATCTGATATTCTGATTTTCAAATACATGCAAGTGGAAGTGTATTGTTGTTTAAACACCTTTATAACGATCGCGTTAGTTGAGCTGTATGCGCGATTTAATTTTATGACACACATTTTGAAATAGGCTTAAATCAAACACATTTTATTTCAGATTCTGTATATATATATATATACGGAGAACAAAAAAAAAACGAAAAAAAAAAACAAAACAAATTAGTCTGTTAACTAATGACTCATGCAGCCGTTCGCGCGGTTATGATTTTTTTTTAAAAGTGGAAAATAGGCCTATTTTTACGTTTTTTTTTTTTAAATAAAGAAAAAAATTTGAACAGTGTCTGAGAAATTAGCCAACTTGCCAAAGATCTCAATATGAACTCAAACACAAGTCTCTCTATCTTTTAAACTTTTGACGTATTAATTACTTTTATTTTTACTTAGCAAGAAATCAGCTCTTTCAGTGAGTCATAAATGTGAAGCTTCTTAAGCCGTGAAAGAGAAAACTGAGGAACTCTATGTTCATCTGAGGTTATTCTGTGAGTTTTATTAAGACAGACAGCACAGGGCAAGTTCAACGTTTAGACTAATTAAGGCTAATTACTCTCAACAGGGGATTTTATTCTGTGATGTTTAGTGGGAATGTGCTGTGGTGTGTGTGAGATGTGTAGAGATCCTACATTAACATCTTTTAACATCCCAGAGTCAACAATAACAAACAGTTTACCTCCATAATGTGATGCATTGCAATTAAATTAATCAGATGGACAATAAACGTAGGCCAGGACTTGATTTAATCCATAGGAAATTGATATCAGAAACAGCTGCAATAACACCATTATGAAAGTAAATAGGGTACGTTTTGATTTCCATGCATCAAAATTGCATCGTGTTTTCCTTAAAATATGATCATTGTTTCTCATGCATTTAAATGCAAACTGTTACACTGATATCTTACGGTGGCTCAGAATCGATTTGCTATAAAACATATCTTCAAATCATCACATATTGACAGCTTAATAATGACATCTGTATGTGCAATGCACATTTATGAAGTGAAACCCAATCCTGATGAGTATTGTGTGCTGCTTGAGTTTATTAAAGGAATAAAACGAACACCTGAAGCATGTCATGAATCCAAATGATAGATTCACAAAGCAAGAGCCAAATAAACCCAACAAACAGAAATATATGACTGTCAGTGTTATCCTGCTTGCTAAACTGGATTACATTACTGGCAACATAAATCACTTACAGAACATTTTTGTACTTTTTTAATACCCTGTTTCTCTTTTTTTTAAAGAACCTTGAATTACATTTAATATATTTTTAATAAACGGTTTAAGGTTTGGGGTAAGTATTGTTATTATTTTAATAGATGCTCATCAAGGATGGATTAATTGATCAAAAGTGACAAAATAGACATTTATAATCTGACATAAGATTTGAACTTTCTATTCATCTGTGAATTCAGAAATGCATCACAGTTTCCACAGAAATATCGTGCAGCACAACTGTGTTCAGTTTTGATAATAATCAGAAATGTTTCTCGAGCAGTAAATCATCATATTTTCATGGCTTCTGAAGATCACGTGACACTGAAGACTGGAGGAATGATGCTGAAAATACAGCGGAGCATCACAGAAATAAATTACAGCTTAACAGATATTCACATAGAAAAAAAGTTTTTGAAATTGTAGAAATATTTCACATTATTAGTGTTTTTACTATATTTTTAAACAAATAAATGCAGCCTTAATGGGCTTACGAGAGTTCTTTCAAAAACATAAACAAATATTTTACTTCCCCCAAACCTTTGAGCACCAACCACCAGAACAATGTACAATTTGCAGACAGAAACAAGTTTTCCACGTGCGCTGTAATGAAATGAACACATTTCCAGGAACACTGCCTCCTGCACTTCTCCTGCACACGGCTTAATAATCAAACTCATTTTACGATTGGAAATCTGGCACGCATGTACCCCTGTCAGACTCAGCCCAGCCTTTGGGCAAGTATGCTAATCAGCATTTATTTCATTTGACAAAGACAACATATGAATGCAGAGCTATTAAATATGCAGCGCTCTCTTTCGAGCGCCGTAGCCGGCGGCAGAGCTTTCTCGATTTGTCCTCATCCATAAAGAGCCTCGACTAATAGCATCAGCAGGGATGAAGAGCATTTCTCACAGCCCTCATCTGCCTCTCCGCTTTAGTGCTGCTGTCTTTCTCATCATGTACATGCAAATGAAAGATAAAGTGTGTGTGTGTGTGAGAGAGAGAAAGAGAGCAAGACAGAGATTGAAGTGTTACATTTTAACCTGTGAACCTATATATGACTTTCACAGGAGACGACACAAACTCATTCACACCACGCCGTGGATCAACAGCAGGAGCTCATCATGTGTTTAAACATGTTCTCATTACTGCCAATTCAGCTCAACTGCACTGTTATCTGGAGGGAACACGTTGGAATTGAATGTGCTTTTAATTTCTACAAGACACCAGAGACTTTCATCATTATGACGAGAACACAAAATTCACAATTATAAGAGCTTCAAAACCATCAGCTGTAACGTAATGAAATATTAGCAATACACAATCAGAATACACAGATATACACTTCCTGCTGTAAACCATTTATTACTGATGCACCTGACACATGGATTCCACTTCATACGGATCACACTAGCAAATGCATAGCAACACCATGGATACCACTGTAAACATGTTTTTACTGAAACTTAGCAACACCCTAACAACTGCAAACCTTGGAAACACCCAGGCAACTAGACAGAACACCCTGGCAAACGCATAGCAACACCCTAGCAACTGTTCAGAAACACCCTGGCAACCACTGTAAACATTTTTTTTTTTACTTATGCATAGCAACACCCTTACAACTGCAACTCCTTGGAAACACCCAAGCAATTACACAGAACACCTTAGCAACTGCACAGAAACACCCTGGCAACCACTGTAAACATGCTTTTTTTAACTTATGCATAGCAACACCCTAACAACTGCAACTCCTTGGAAACACCCAGGCAATTAGACAGAACACCCTAGCAACTGCACAGAAACACCCTGGCAACCACTGTAAACATTTTTTTTTAACTTATGCATAGCAACACCCTAACAACTGCAACCCCTTGGAAACACCCTGGTAGCTAAACAAAACACCCTAGCAATTGCAAAGCAACACGCTAGCAACTGTTCAGAAACCCCCTGGCAACCACTGTAAACATGTTTTTTTTTTTTACTCATGCACAGCAACACCCCAACAACAGCAACTCCTTGGAAACACCCAGGCAATTAGACAGAACACCCTAGCAACTGCACAGAAACACCCTGGCAACCACTGTAAACATGTTATTTTTTACTTATGCATAGCAACACCCTAACAACAGCAACTCCTTGGAAACACCCAGGCAATTAGACAGAACACCCTAGCAACTGCACAGAAACACCCTGGCAACCACTGTAAACATGTTTTTTTTTTACTTGTGCATAGCAATATCCTAACAACTGCAACCCCTTAGAAACACCCAGGCAACTAAACAGAATCGCCTAGCAACTGCTAAGCAACACCCTGGCAACTAGGCATAACATCACAAAACACCCTAGCGACTGCAAAGCAACACCCTAGCAACTAGGCATAACATGACAGAAAATCCTAGCAACTGCATAGCAACACCCTAGCAACCACAGTAAACATGTTATTTATTGACGCCGTTCATGTTCTTTTACAGATCTTTTACAGGCACATGGATCTCACTTCAATCTACGGTAACATAAAAACACATTAGGAGAATTCTCACAGATGCCATTCACAGACACGGCCTCTGGTGTGAGTGTGTGTGTGTGTGTGTGTGCGTGTGATGATCTGTCCACAGACGCTCTTTGGCAGTGTCTCTCAGTAAGTGTAAGATGCTGTCTGGCAGGCGGGCAGGTCCGGGCCATGTGCCACCGAATGTTACAGTCACACACACAGGAAGAGGAAAACAGCGGGATGCGGGGAAGTGTTGCGACCCAGAGGACGCAGAAGGGAATCAGACGAAGCAAAACAGAGAAGGAGAAGGTTCCATTCATCAAAGGCATGATAATGTCTGACGTGCTCCTTCACACCGCGGGAGAGGCGATGAAACGCCAGGAGTCTTCATGAGCGTGAGAGATGTGCTGGCTGAGTCTAGAGCTCATGCACAGAAATATAATAAACTCAGTTTGTCTGTCATTAAACTGATCTACATCACTGCGCTCATGCAAATGGACCGCCGTTACCATGGCAACCAGGGGCAGGCAAAATACAGAATTTAAGAATGGGCTTCCTTTGTGTGAGTTTAAATTGAACTGACCATGCAGGATGCTGAACTGGAATGAAAGAAAGGCAAATTTACTGAATTGCACATTTGGATTAACTTCTTATTAATTTAAAATAATGGTACAAATAAAAAGTACACTTATAATATTAACTATTAAGCAGATAACTTTTACTTTAATATTAAATAAATAAATAAATAAATGTTATCATGTTTTTGTGTTTTATTGTGTAAGTTAGCTGTAATCAAAATGGATCCAAAATGGATTAATTGAACTGTGAATTTTTTTTTTTTTTTTTTTACATTTCTTAATGTTTTTAAAAGAAGACTCTTCTGCTCACCCTGCATATATTCGAATAAAAAATACAGTAAAATATGAAATATTATTACAGTTTAAAACAGTGTTTTTCTGTTAATATTTGCTAGAATGTAATTTATTTCTGTGATGCTCCGCTGTATTTTCAGCATCATTCCTCCAGTCTTGTCAGTCCTGTCACATGATCTTCAGAAATCATGAAAATATGCTGATTTACTGCTCAAGAAACATTTCTGATTATTATCAATTTTGAAAACAGTCGTGCTGCACAATATTTCTGTGGAAACTGATACACTTTCGTTTTCAGAATTCACAGATAAATGTAAAGTTCAAAAGAACAGCATTTATTGGAAATAGAAACCTTTCGTAACATTATAAATGTCTTTACCGTCACTTTTTATCAATTGAATGCATCCCTGATGAATAAAAGTATTGATTTAGAAGTCTATATAACTTATTTTAAATTAAATCAAACTTAAAATATTTTGTTGAATGTATTCAAGTTATGTACCAAATATTCAAATTTTGAATTCCTGTTCTTATTCAAATCCAGTAATTTAAGTCACTCCCAATGTTATCCTGAATGACACCAAACTTTGATATTTTTCAGCATCTATCAGACCTGCAGCAGTCACTTGACAGTCGCCAGAGAGAGTAAAGCGTGATTTAATAAGAGTCCGTGGGGTCATAAACACCCCACGTCGTTCCTGACACTCCAAACCACATCCCGATTTTCCAATTCCACTCGCGTCAGATAAAAAAAAGTGATTCATTCTCCTCTCATCCACTGACTCCCTCCAGTAATATTGGATTTGGAGACCTTGAGAGATTAAAATCCATCCTTAAATTCACCATATTAGAAAAAGATGCTGTCTCAAGCATTTCGAGGTGGGGGGGTCAGCAGTACGCCCTGACCTTTGACCTCAGAGAGACATGCTCATATGGCTCACACGGTATTCAGCTCAATAGGCCGCAGAAGTGAACCTGCATTTTCCATTTTCAGTGTCACTTTCTACAGCAGCGAAAAACAGTGTTTGTCTCAGATGAGAAATTCCTCCTGATGGACACAATCTCTTCTCTGAAACAAAAAAATACTTGTTTGATTTCACCTCATGTCTCAATTGGCCTGATCAAATGGATAACAGCATAAAAACCTCACTAATTGCGCTGAAGGAACACAAGACATGGTTGTTTTTACATCTCGCAAACAGCAATTTGTCATTTTAATCCTCATTGTACATTTCCAATAAGCTGTCACACCGTGCTCACACTACAAATCTCTGACTAATGAAAATCACAGGCACGTTTCTAAAACAACAACACACTGCTGCTGAACACTGAGCTCTTTTATTGATGTAGACAAAAGAATAGGAGATTTTGATGTCATATTGTTTGCAGACTGTATTACACCCTCAAACATAGAACAGCCTAGCAAATCACAAAGCAACACACAAGCTGGTTTCTTTACCATCTACATCTACCATCATTGCTACTTAGGTAAATTCATCTTGATTTAAGAATCGTTAGATATTTATAATAGAAAATGCTAAGGATTTTTTTATTTTCTACAGTGCATAAACAGTTAAGAGCGCCACTAAAAGTCCGGCTTTTCCCAGCTGCTGCTATTAGAGAGAGATGTGACAGTCTGGAGAGATAATGTCAGTCGGTGAGGAACGGCTGCGATCAGAAAGAGTGATATCAGTTCTACTGAGCGCCACCTTCATGACGTGACCCTTCAAACAACTATTTAGAGAAATGTCACTGATAACCGCCATCTGAAAGCATCAGTAACGACACCATAATGCTCTTCTGTATTCTCAAGAGTTCACGTGAAAATTCAGTCAACAAGAATCCAGACCGTCAAGAGTCGCTAATGTATCCCCTCTCTCCCGGGTCCTCTCCACCACTCCTTGCACTCGCTCTGAGCGGGGCTCGAACCCGGGTCTCCGGCATGGGAGGCAGATGCACTAACAAGGAGGCTAAATGGCTATAGCCACTAGCATCTGTCGCTAGTGCATCTCTTGAGATCGGGGAGTGAGGTTTACCTGCACACTGGCCTCCGTTACACTAACCCCCTAAACCTCACTCCCGTCCGGGTCACGGCACCAACGTAACCCCTCTCTCCAGGGTCCTCTCCTCGCACTCGCTCCGAGCGGGGTTCGAACCCGGGTCTCCAGCCTTGGAGGCGGATGCACTAACAAGGAGGCTAAATGGGCTAACAAGGAAGCTAAATGCCTCCATTACACTAAGATAGCGAGCTGTGATCAAACTCTATAAAAACATACAAATACACAGCAAACTTAAATGAAAGGTAATTAGACTGAACCAGTTTCTATACCTTTTTATCATTGCATGACATATATATAGTATTAATTTGTCTTGATTTAAATAATACCAAGTCTGCAAATCTGACTGATAAACTTGATGCTGTTATTAAACTATAGTGTAGATAAAGTCCTGTGCGCTTTTTCCCCTTTTTGCAAAGTTTAATGTTGGTATAACTTTGGCAAAACTGTCTTTGGGTTCGTGTTGTTGAAGTCACCGGCTATTATGCCTAGCCCTAGCCCTAACTCTAACCCTAGCCCTAAATCTAGCCCTAACCTTCTGCCCCTTCTCACAAAATCAAATTTAATAAGCATAATATATATATTTTCAATGTCTGTCAATGGAGAAAGATGCGTTTCACAGTCTAACCAGCTAACCACTAGGTACGTCTAGTTTTAGTCTAGTTATAGTCTCAGACCTTAAAGGCCAAAGTCACTGTCAGCAGATATGACCAAATAAACATTCAGTGAACATGAGCATAATCAATCAGTTGAACAATATAATTAAGAAATGTGCAGTGACATGGACGTCAGTATGATATAAATCACTATTAAAACGGAGTTTGACAGTTTTCATTAAAGTCTAAATGAAAGCTTGACAGATGAACATTTGCTTAAATATTCCTGCCATGGAAAGCTAATGTCGTTAAGCGTCTCTAATTGTGAAATCATCTTTCTAAATACATATAATAATTAATAATACGATGACTCTTTCAATGTCAGCGAGACGAGTCATTGTAAAATATGGCAGCTAAAAAGTGAGACTTCAGCTTCAGCTCTGACTTTCTGTTTAGAATTATGTTCAACATGATTGTCGTGATGTATATTAATTATGATGTTCACCAGAGAGACAGAAGCTGCCAAGATCTCTCTGGCAGGAGCTGAATAAAGACTCCAGCGTAGCAAGACGGACGGATCCGTGCAGTGAGACAGAACAATCAGTCAGAGAGGGCAAACGTATTTCACAGATGTTCGCTCTGGACCGTGAGCGAGGATGATGGGACTCGAGAGAAGAGCGATATGCCGGATCATTTTCCCGTTCTCAGCGGCACCGGCGAGTCAAGCACATAATAATGGCTCTCCGTGTAACGATATGAAGGTCCTGCAGGAGCTAACTAATGAGTTTGCCTGTATTTTCATCTCACCTTGTCGACAGGTGTCCTTCAGCGAATATTGATTCATATTGATTTCTGCCCTGCCTGGATTTCATATGCATTCGTCCTTGAAAGTGAATCTCAAAAAGTTACAGCCTCGACCCAGCGAGAGAAAACATTGCATTTTCTTATCGTCTCCATGCAGTTGAGAAACATGTACAAATGGCTTTGTCACTGACACACAGCGAGGGAAATAAACTTTTATTACATCTGAAATGAAACAGCCTTTGGCCCTAAACGCATCAAAGTCCACCAGAAATGTGAGAAGTAAAAAAAAAAAAAAACAAAGCACACCTGGATGACAGGTATTTCTGGTTTCTGACTGATATTTCACCTAATAATGTAACTCTACAGTGTGACGTCATGTTTATACATCATTCTGCACGCTTGAAAAAACGATCTCTCATAAAAGACTTTAAAATCACCCAAAGCCGTTTTAAAGGCAGAAATAAAAAACTAAATAAAAACATGTTCTTTTTAAATGTATTTCTACCTTCTTGGTTTTCACATTTATACATTTGGCAATTGCTTTTATGCAATGAAATTTACACTGTGCGAGTGCCATGCTTTTGTTTTAAACGTTTAAACAAAATGTTTATGAGACTATATATACAAAATGAAAACCTATAAATAATAGTTTTAATAATCATAAGTCAACAGCCACCCCATGATGATAAAAATCCACAAACGATAACCCCATACTCAGATTCTTCTATGTGCGACATCACACAGACCCAGGCTCCTCCCACTATTGTTGATTGACACTGGCCCACCGATCTACATAAATGTGTCTATGTCCACACGAATCATTCGTGATCCGGCCTCAAGTGGGTATAAGGTTCTTTTATGAATCTTCGCTTTTCCTAATAACATGCTAATTAGCAAGTTCCACTGTCTAAGCTAGCACGGAAGAGAGGGGCGGGGTCAGCAGAGCTCATTAGCATTTAAAGCAACATGCACTAAAACGGCTTGCTGTGAATAGAGCTGTTTATGACAAGGTGACATACACTACCATTGATAAGTTTGAACCAAAGTATGTTATAGATTTTTCATTAACCCCCTAAAGAATCAATTCAGTCGGCCTCTCGCTCTCATACTCACAGATGTAGTAATACTCTCGGCCCGGTCTGAACTCGAAGCCCAGCGAGAAAGGCGTGAAGAGCTGGAACTTCTCGGAGAACTTGAGCGGGCCGTTGGGCGAGTGCGGCCGGTTGCACTCCCAGCGCTTGAAGCCCTTGGCCGTGTGGTCACACGTGCTGTAGCCGTCATAGTTGACCATGTAGAGCACATAACGCTCCGCTCTCTCCTCAGGGACCGAGTCCTCATAGTGCGGACAGTAGACGTCCAGGTAGTCGTTTATACAGACGTCGATGTGATAGTCTCCACGGTGAAACCTGCAGGACACATAGAGCCAGATTCATCAGAAAACAATCCTACGCTTCTCCTATCAAGTGCTTCATGCATCTGAAAGATTTCAGAGAGAAATGTGTGATAGATTGCACATGTAATTCATTTTCCAAAGCGACGGGAACATGAGACTGAAACCGCTTTTTGCTTTAAAAATGAACGCTTTTCTAAACTAAAACAATCTTCCAGTGAATATGAGAGGATGCTCTTTAATCACAAGCAATGATATTTTAGTATCTTTGATATACTATTTCAGTTTTTGTTAATATTCTGAACATTAATTGTTAGTAAATGTTAGTTACTAACGTTAATTAATTGTAAAGTATTACTTTTTTAGTTCATTTAGTTAGCGACTGTAGTACTTTGATGTAAATTAAAAAAGAAAAATTTAGCTTCTGAAATCAGAATCAGAGAAAAAAATATTAAAATGATAAAATGTATTTAAAAAATGTAAATTAAAAAATAAAAATATTTCCAAATGTAATTGTTATATTTTATATTTAATTTTAGTTTAGTTTTTTTTTTTTTTATATATTAGTTAAAATAACTAATGGCAACTTATTGTAAATTGTTACCGTTTTCTTTTATTTAATCTTAGTGACTGCAGCACACTAAGAAAGTATGTGAAATGCTGCCATGGTAAATAGCTGAAATATTTTTTTTCAAAATATTTTATACATTTTATATTTTAGTTTAAGACTTTTTACAAATATTTATTTTATTTCAGATTTCAATTTTTATTTTTATTTTATTTTAGATTTAGTTACCGCTAATAACTGAATACGTTTGCATTTTACTGAGATAAACACTGGTTTGCTTCCAAACACTCCTCTGACTCGTTTGCCAAGCATCTTGAAACAACTCCAACTTGCAACACAAGAAATGATCTCATTAATCACAAAAGAGACTAACATGTCCAAATACGTGCCTGATGTGTTTACGGATGACATCTGCTATAATCTCACTGATGAAATACACAACGTGCTCGTATTCTGTTCTCAGAACACTGTTTGTGAAAGCGTTGAAGAGAATGACCTCTGACTCACAGTATTTCTGTCTTTGGGCCGCCGACCCTCAAGTGCACGCTTCACCTGTAAACACTCTCAACCTCGTTCTCTAAACTTCCAACGAATGACTAAACAACCTCATTCCTGCCTCTAAACAGCCATTTCACTGGCAGCTCAAAGTTTTAATTGAGAATCAGTTAGAGAAATGGCCTGACAGAAACTTTTAATTGAAATTCTCCATCCTTGAATTCCACCGAAAAACTATTCTATCGCTGTTTTAAATCAGAAATCGAAGCGTGCGGCGAATGGCGATGCTGTTGACAGTCTAGAGCTGAAATAAATCAGAGACCGATCCGATCAGGCCAAATATATTCAAGAGCAGACAGAAAAGCTCTCCTCGTTCAATCTGCATCACTGTTTGCATCCGCACACACACTCAGCTCAATTAACAAAGTTAATAATCCTCTTCTCAATGACGGCACGCTTCATTAGCAGGAGCCGCTGGTGTTCTGGAGGGGTAAACAGCGAGGACAGACAATTAACGTCAACACCAGACCGTCAGAGCTCCTGTATTTACGTCTGGAATAAATACATTCTACATGCAAGAAACTGAAAAGTGATTAATGCATATCCAACGAATGGTTAAGCTTCTGACAAGGTTTCTTCAGTGTTTTAAACAAACGTCTTTTAATAACATTTATGGAACGTTCATTGTTTGGTAACATTATCAAAACGTTACTTTGTATCGTTCATGGAACGTTCAACTCTTAAAAGTTGTATCTACTAATGTTATTTAATGGAACAGAGCTGTTACTTTGTAACACGTTATTTGTTAATTGTTAATGTAAGTTACTAAAATTAACCATTTGCTACAAATGTTAAATGTTATCACATTTTTTTTGTGTAATTAGTTTTAGCGACTTAGTATTAGCGACTTTAGTATTTCAAACTAAACTTCACAAAAATGAGAAATGTTGCTTTTTTATATAAGATTTAATATTTAACATTTAATATACATATATTCTTAATTTATATACTGACCATTTTTGCAAATCATTACAGTTATTTTTATAAACTACATACTATTTATTTCAGATGGTTAATATTTTCAAACTTTAAATGAACATTAGCAAAATGTTCTTAGCACTTTATTTAAGAATATATTAAATCTTCAAAACAAACATGAACTATAAAATATCTAAAAAGATTGTATCGTATCAGCCCAAATAATAACAATAATAATACAAATTATAATAATAACATACTTATTCAAAATATTCGGTATAATTTATATAGTAATAATAAAAAGAAAAAACTATATATTTTGCAAGACATAAATATTTTATAATACATACACACACATTATATATTATATAAATATTACTATAATATTAGCATAAATATTCCTTTATAAAAATAGCCTAAACATTCACATAATCAAGAAAAACTTTAAATGTAAAAAAAATAAAGACAATCCATATGTTTTGATTTTTCTGAGAACTTTCATAACTTAATGGGAACATTTTCAAAACATTCGTAGGTCTTATTTTTATTATGTTGAATTGCTGCTGAAAGATCACCAAACTTAAGTGTATTCTAGCTTAAATTTAAATACCGTGGTAAACAAATACAGTAAATGTTACCACTAAAAACTCATTCAGCACTGCAGTATTATATTTCCTGCTTTCAGAGGGAAATGCAGAGATTTACTGTGAGAACAGATGTTTGGAAATTTCTGCTCTTATCCATAAAATATAATTTCATAGACACATAATTCAACAGCTGAAGAAGCTGTGGTCTTTTGAAGTTTCGCAAACAATATTTCAATAGACACAAGCTTTTTCTCTCATCTGGAGCTCGGTATGAAGAACAGCGGTTCTAACTGGTTACAAAACAAATATTCAGTAGACGCTGCTTCTGAAGATCTCACGCCAAGAACTGCAGAAATACAGACAGATTGTTGAATATGAATATTACGTTTCTCTGGATGAGAATAGAGTTGCAATATTTCTTTTGAAACCCCAGGACCCAGAATATTATTCATAAGAGGAATGTCCCTGTAAAGTCTAGCGAGGTTTTAATCTGTTTTTATTTGTTACTGATATCACTTCGTCTGCACATAAATTTATAGATTTCCAGGAACCTCGTGGCAATCTATTTTAAATTAAATTAATTTGCTGTCTTTCAAAAGCAATACAGTCTGACACAAACATCCTGTGTTCAGTTGTGTGTAACATGACCTAATTTAGCAAAAATATTTTCAGCAAGCTCGAAGCACAAGTACAGTGATGGAAGTCTATGAGCAAGGCACTGCGGAGGGTTGAAACAGAAATGTGCCATTTGTGTTTAATTACAGCACATATTAAATCCTGAAAATGATCTGTAAATATGAAAATAAGCTGTAGAGTATCTAATTAAGACACTTTTCAAGAAGATTTTTTTAACAGTCTAAATAACAACAACCACTACTACAACAAAAACAATAATATAACTACTACTATTAATAATAGTGTTACAATATATGCTTCTTTAATAAAAACAAATGCTATATATGTATAACAACAATAATAACTACGATTAATAAAAAGTTATACAATATATACTTAATAAAAGCCATTATATATACTCTCTCTCTCTCTCTCTCTCTCTCTCTCTCTCTCTGTATATATATATATATATATATATATATATATATATATATTATATTACTGTAATTGTTAATTGCAGTAAAGCTGAGCTGTAAAGTCTCAGTCTAAATAGCAAGAACCATAGTTAATAATATTAAAAACAATTATATACAATATAATTATTTAATTAAAGCTTATGCTATAAATTATCATATCATTAATAATAATAGAATTTGCAATATTCTAATATATATGAAAAATATTTTATTTTTAATTAATGTTTTACAATAGTTTTTTATAACATTATATATATATATATATATATATATATATATATATATATATATATATATATATATATATATATATATATAGTTACAGTATTTTTATTATTATTATTGTTATTTTGATGATATGTTAAATGTGTAATTGTGATGCTTTTGCTTTCAAAACAGTGTGTATTTAAATGTTTATCCGGGTGAAATATCAAACCCCATTGACTTCCACTGTAAGTGCATTACTTGAAATGCAATTTTCCTTTGTTTTTACAAAGTGGAAATGATTTTCTGTGTTAATGGACCGGATGTCACAGATGCCGGATCTTGTATTGATTCCATACATTTCCTTTAATTCATTTATCCGGGTGATTATTATTATTTTTTCCACTGTTATTTTCTCGACCTCTGCTGAAAAACAAGTATTGAGAAACTCGGTTCTGCTGTTCCTGCAGGAAAAGTCCTCCATGCTCCGGTCATACGAAAGGCAGTAATTAAAAACTGGGAATGGATGGCAGGCTAATTGTCAAATTATGATAATTACACGTCTTTGTTATGCTCCAGCTGTCTGGGAGAGAAGCTGAGGTCAAATGCAGCTCTGTAATCAGAGAGGAGGATCGGCCAACTTTAGAACATTTATTACAAGCTGATTATAAACCCGAGGAGCTCACCATGCTTTCTGTCTTTGACTCTGTACTGGGTCTGTTTGGGACTGAGGCGGCCTTCCATACAGCCTCCTGATTGGTCCATTTCCCTGACAATTACACAGCTCACTGAAAGCGGCCACACAGTAAATGAAGAGCCGTCTGACGGCACAATGATTACGCTGCTCGACCGCCCGACAGAGAGAGAGAAAATCCATTCACTGTGATAAGACCTGCAGGTGTGATTGCCCACTGCACTTGACTGAGAAAACACACACACACACATTTACTGAGCATCTGAATGAAGCCAATGTGGATATATATGTATACATATTCTGGAGGGTGAAGGCATGTCAAAGATGAGGATGTAATACATTCTGGCGTATTCTGCATTACGTCTGTTTCCACACATCTCAATACCCATCTGCTGTTTTTAAACACAGTATCGTTCTACTTTATATCCAAGGTGTGTGTTTCTCCAGTGTTTTACCTCACTGGAGCTGACAGCTGCATTTACCTCTCACTGTTCACTGTGCAAAGCTCAAATAAACATGTCTAGCTGTACTGTATTTACCGTGGTGCTGTCATTAGCATAAAACAAAGTACAATAAACACTAATACAATGCATCAACAACTTAACCCTCTAATACTAACATAATATATTCTATTTCATCTACTCGTTTTCTTGTTTATTAAAAAATCGACCATCTAACACTAGCGTTCTCTATTCTATCTAATTGTTTTATTTTATTTATTATTCAAAATAATAAAAAACTTGCTAAGTGTACTGTGACTACATAGGGCTTGTCATAGCCAGTGGAGTAGAGTATTATGAGAGAGTGTGATTACCTGCATCTGATTACAGCATTCATTCTTTAGATCAATCTCATATTCACAATAAAACATGAGTTTGAATGTCCGCTGAGGAGAGCGATATCTTTATCATAATATCCTTTCATCTGTATAGCTTAACTTTAGATGACAGTGCTGGGTCTTACAAGTTGTTATTGAAAGTAAAAATAACTTTCTCGTTTACAACCAAGTTTCAGTCTTTCAAAATAAAAGTCTTTACTGCTGACTCACTCATAAAAACATGTCGCCATCTAATGTTGGAACAATGTATCCAAACGCAAAAGTTGTTACGCAATTCAGTCAAAAGTACAAAGGCAGCGCTCTGATATACAGTAATGAAGTTATATAAAATATTATTTTGAGACTTTGCCCTCAGCCAAAACTATTTGCTCTAGAACAAATAATAGATTAATGAGATCAAACACTGCCCATTAGAATGACCCAAAACTAATTATATCTCATATTTAACTACTATAGAGACATCAGAGCCAGCAGTTCATTTCAGATCTGGTCGAGGTGAAGCGCGCTCAGTTGGTTTTATAAGCACTGAATGAGATTAATAAAAATGTGTGTGTGTGTGTAGACATGTATATAAAATTATGCCAATCATGTATATGTCAAATAACATTAACATATCCACGAACATACAAGCCACTGTGATTATGATCAGAAATGAAGTTCCTCAATTGTCATTGAATCATCATCAATCCACACTACATGTGTTCCCAGCCCATTCCCAGAGAACCATTAGAGACCTGGAATTCGGAAGTCCACCGTGAGACATTTTTCCATGTAAAGTGGTGGGATGCGTGACAGGAGGGATCAACAGCCTGTCTTTCTATCAGATCTCCACCTGCTCCCGTTCCAGCAGCCCTGCTGAATACAAGCAACAGCTGCCTTCAATAAATCCTGAAGCTGCTGCAGCGCAGGTAATATCTGTAACCGAAGAGGCCTGATCGTAAGTCCTTCTGCAGTCGAGCAGGACACTATTTAGGAGGTTAGGCATGTGGCGCTCACCCAGAACGCGTCTAGAGTTTTCATACGAGCCGAGATGGAAACAGCAACCGTATTTCCATCATTGCAAGAATGCGGAGGGAAGTTGTGCTGATGGTTTGATGGGCTGCTGGTTGGACCATCTCACCTGCTTCTGGCTAAAAGCACCAGTCAACACATGCTGGACACATGTTTGACTTCCTCTGTCTGGCTTGCAAACATCCTTGCCAAAAAGCCGCGAGGAAAATCTGGTTTAGAAAGACACGCGCATGAACCTGAAGTGCCTGAGATCCCACAAGAAACAGGAGAGGAGAAAATCAAACATACCAAGCAGAAAATGGGTATCAATCCCAACTGTTAGCATGCCAAATTAGGACTATTGCTTCCCAAATTCTATCTATCTATCTATCTATCTATCTATCTATCTATCTATCTATCTATCTATCTATCTATCTATCTATCTATCTATCTATCTATCTATATTACGGGTGTAACAGTACACAAATATAACGGTTCGGTACATACCTCGGTTTTAACGTAACGTTCGGTACGAAATATGGGGGAAAACTGAACAAGTGGCATTTTCTTTAAAGTTTACATTTTGTTATTGATACAAATCTACATCAGCTTACACTTAAAACTATAGAGAGCCATTTTTCATTATAAGGTTACAATTAGGCCTAACAACTTAACCCAAACATAAATTCAATTACGATTTATTTTTAAATAGATGATCAACACTCAGCTTATAATAAAATAATAAAATGTATGCAAACATGTACATGGCACATAATGCAGTTTTTATATTAACTTATAAATGATACAAATTTGAAGTTATTTGTTAAAATATATTCAATCACACAATGGCTGTCATTACATTTTTCATAACAGATTAATTTAAACATACTGTACATTAAATAATTGAGACTAACAGGTTTAGTAAAATATAATGAGTATATGGTGTAATATTTCACAAAATGCTCCTCTTTAGACTTAATTTTAGCTAGATTCTGTAATCACAACTTTCGGAGCGATTGGCATGGTAATGTACATGGCAATGTGAATGTATTTGGCTCATAGCAGATCTATACAGGTGGAGCTGGGGAAGGTGGAGGGTTTCTGAAACAAGCGTACGAGCTTACATAACGAGGTTCATGCATCAGATTTCATAAGCAGCACACATGTTGATCAGAATCACCACCACAAGCAAACATCTGCAATTATGAATGGGCAGTAACAACAGGGTCAGATCTGAGCGTTTCTCTGTGGGTCAGAGCGAGTTCAGCTCATTTACTGACGACTAAATCATGGAGACGCTGCTCTCCTCCGGCTCTTCTTAAAGAAGACAAACAGACGACGCCAGAGTAAACCGCGCTCCATCTTTATTAATATGCTCATCAAATATCCCAAATATCCTTGCTGGCTTGAGGATTTACATAATAGCATGTAAATTGAGGCTGCTTGAGTTTACTTCACTCAGTAAAAATGAATATTTCCTTTTAGAGATGGTTTGAAGCTATTAATCAACTCGTGTGTCACCTGATAAACACATTCAGAGAAATAAAACCAGTCTGGAAAACACTGTGATTTACTCACACATGCAAAACCACATTGTATTGCTTACACAAATTTTCAAAACTTGGCCTCTTTTTTTTTTTTTTTTTTTACTATACACACAAATCCAAGAATTGCACACACAAAATGTAAAAATGCACATCTCTTGCAAAATAAAGCATTGTATTCAAAATATCTCAAAAACAGACATTTGCAAACACCATTTTTGTGTGTTGCACAGAGAATTGTGTTTTGTGTTTTGCAAAAAGTGTTTTTTTATGGTTAGTGTATCATTAGTGTTTGGTTTTGTATATTTGGTGTGTGTTTCTGCTGTTTGAGAGTCAGCTTTCAGAAACTGTGTGACAAGAAAAGACTTTGTGTGCAAGCACTTGAAAAAAAAACAACTGTAAAATTATTAGATATAATATTTATAGCAACATGTAAATAATAAGAATATGTTTAAGTTAAAGTACTAAAATTATCAACTAGTAAAAATCACTTTCATTAATTAAAATGTAATAATATGAAACAAATAGAATAGAAATATAGCTAAAAATAATCAAACTTAAAATTAAAACAATATTTGTTATAATAAATAATATTTACTGTAATTTTTTATATTATTATTAATAATAATGTAATTATAAATAATATTATTTAGTAGACGAAGTACTAAAATCACTAAAAATAAATGTATAAATCTATCTATCATCCATATAAATATATATATATATATATATATATATATATATATATATATATATATATATATATATATATATATATATATATATAAACACACATAAGCACATAAAAAAATTACTAAAACTTTAGCAAAAAATTAAATTGAAATACTGTAAATATAGAAACCTCTCAAAACATTAAGAAACACTGTAACAGTAGGTAAATAATGTTAAAATACCTCTGACACTGATAGTGTACAGTGGTTACTGTGTGAAAGTGAGAGTGTGCTGCGACATCAACACTTTCCTCAGAAACAGAACAGAAGAGAGGACGAGACTCAAGCTGTCGATCTGGAGCGGATCTCGCCTCTAATGAGCTTCAGGACTGGGGTTCGAGGCCAGAATGCCAGCGGATGATCTGGATGATTTGTGTACGAGATGGTGTGAAATGTCTGACGGAGAGCACAAACACAAAACTGGATGTGAGGAAACACAAACCCACGGGGAATGACGCGGTGCAATGTGTGCCATGCCTCGTATTTCTGGACTCTGCATTTACAGTAATAATATCTCTCGAAGCACGGCATCGCACCCAAGATAGCAACATGTGAGTGTTTATTACAGATGATTATTCACATCAGGGCTGGACTCTCTCTCTCTCTCTCTCTCTCTCTCTCTCTCTCTGTGTGTGTGTGGTTTATGGGTTAGTTAATCAAATACTAGTCTGTTTTTTATTTAACTTTATTCTTTTATTTAATTGCATTTCAGTCGTTCAAATTTTACTTTATTTTATTTCTATTTTATTTTATTCTATTTCAGTTGTTTAAATACTGCTTTGTCAACTAAATGAAAAAAAAAAAAGTTTTTTTAAAATATTTATTTTTATTTTACTTTTTTGTATCATTTCAGTTTAGCTGATATTTATTTCCTGTAACATATTTTTTATTGTTTTAGTTGGCTATAATAACCTTGATATAAAATAAAAAACAATATACGCATATCTATAGCAGATTTATAGCTTTCAAACCTAAAATATATTCAAATAACATTCATATAAAATCAATGAGAAAATATAGCTTTGGAACAAGCTGAAATAAAAATCTGCTATTTTATTTTATTTTTATTTTGTATTTTATTTTTCCATTATGTAGCATACATAAGAAACTTTGAATCTCTCTTCAACACACCTACCTGAAATTATTACACTGACTTAGAGTTCATGTCATAAAATCTACAACAGATATTTAATATTTAGTGTGAGAGCAGCTAGAAAAGCTCTCTCTCGAGCAGGTTTGATCCACGTGTTACGATGAGTGAGCGTCCTCAGGTGAGCTAAAGAGATAACCAGTCATGTCCATTAGGATCTGACCTCTGGGGCAGGTCTGTGACCTCTGACCCCGCCGGGTCATGAGACTCGACTGAATTATGTGATCTGCGGCGGCAATCAGCCTCTTACACAGCCTTTCTTTTTTTTCAGCATCATTCCTCCAGTCTTCAGTGTCACATTATCTTCAGAAATCATGAAAATATGATGATTTACTGCTCGAGAAACATTTCTGATTATTATCATTACATTAACATTTTGTCATTTAGCAGACGCTTTTATCCAAAGTGACAGTGGAAGCAATCCAAACTAATTAAAGAGCAATGATATGCAAGTGCTATTACATGTCTTAGCTAGCTTAATTTGATACATATAGCATGCTTTTATTTTTTTATTATATAATAAATAAAAAGAAACAGATGAATAGAAAATGAATAGAGCAAGCTAGTGTTAGAGGTCTTTTTTTGTTGTTGTTGCTTTATGTTAATTGTAAAACAAATAAAAAGCATGCATTAAGTAAACATAAACAGAATTGATAAGCTAGTGTTTTTTATGTATTTATTTTTTTTATATTTTTTTTTTACTTTATCAATACTGAAAACAGTTCATTATTTTGTGGAAACCCTGATCCATTTAATTTCCAATTGTATTTATTTAAAAAAAAAAAATTATAGGAAATTAAAAGGTACATCATTTATTTGAACCAGATTTTTTTTGTAACAATATAAAAAATTTTACTGTCGCTTTTTATCATTTTTAATCCGTCCTTGATGAATAAAAGTATTAATTTCTTTAAATAATAATAATGTTTTTTGCTTTTTCCAATTTAAATTTGACACATAAAATAATTAAATACATAAAATTACTGATATAAAAAGTCATTATAATTAACAAAAAAAAGAGATAAGCCCTCAATACAGTTGTCTTTATTCACATACATAAATATTACAATGCAATGACCATAAAATGAGCAAAATAAAATAAAATAAAAAAATCAGTTTTGTTTTTCTGTTTTGTTTTAATTATGTCTGTTTAGTATTTTTGTTTTGTTTTAGTTTTAGTTTTAGCACATCAACATAAACAAAACAAAAATAAATAAATTTTGCCTTCAATTATAAAAAAAATAAAAAACACTTTTAATGTATTAAATTGATCAAAAGTGACAGTAAAGATTTCAATTTCAAATAAATGTTCTTTAAAACTTTTTATTCTGAAAAATTCAGAAGAAAAAAAATCATTGTTTCCACAAAAATATTGTGCAGCACAACTGTGTTCAACACTGATAATAATCAGAAATGTTTCTTGAGCAGTAAATCATCATATTTTCATGATTTCTGAAGATCATGTGACACTGAAGACTGGAGGAATGATGCTGAAAATACAGCGGAGCATCACAGAAATAAATTACACTTTAACACAGATTCACACAGAAAACAGATGTTTTAAATTATAATAATATTTCAAATTTTTACTGTGTTTTTGATCAAATAAATGCAGCCTGGGTGAGAATCTAAGATGAAAATCTATGATTTGTAGGAGTGTGAGAACATGATGAATGAACTATGGACTATGCCTTTGCTCGAATGAAAGCGGGAAGGACAGAGGGAATATTCAGACGCTAAACATAGCGAGCGCTGACAGCAAACCGAGCGTCTCGCTGTCCGAACCCCTGCAGCTGTTGCCTAACTCTCCCGTCGAGTCTTGGCAGATCTGTCAGAGCCTCGGGGTCGAGCGTCTGCTCACAGCGGGTCTGGAGAAACAGCCCAAACACACTCCAGCTGACCCTCGCTCACATTACAGCCCCACAAAACCAGCCATGAGGGTCATTTTGGAGAAGTTGAGATGCATGCATCATCTGAAAGCTGAATAAAGCATCTCTCCATTGATGTGTGGTTTGTTAGGAGGACAATATTAAAAAAGGGTGCAAGAAAATCTACATATAGAGAAAATCATCTTTAAAGTATAGTTCTTAGCAATGCATATTACTAAGCTTTGATATATTTACACTAAATATCTGCAAGGAACATGATCTTTGCATAATATTCGAATGATTTTTGGCATCTATATTTTGACCCATGTATTGTTGGCTATTGCTACAGAAAATATTAGACAAAAATATCAAGGCCATAGCTTCATTGAAAGTTCACTGAAACGAAATAAATGTTAGCTACAATGACATATTTTAGTTTGTTGCAAAAGGTAAAATTTTACTTTTTTAGTTTGTGTTTTTTTTTATTACTAAAACCAATACATAAATAAATAAATAAAACTGATATAAAAACACAAATAAATAAATAAATAGACATATTTTATAAAAACAAATAAACAAACAAACAAAAAAATGCTCCAGGAAAACATTACACTAAAATTAAAATCGAATCAGAAAATATAAAAAGATAAAAAGTAAAAAAATATAAATAATAGTAATTAATTAACGGAAATTAAGCAGAAAGAAAAAAATATATAAAATAAAAACTAAAACCAACAAAATTACTAAAGCTTAAAATAAAACTAAAATGAAAACAGAATATATATATATATATATAAAAAACAAATTCAAAATATTATAAACCATAATAATATATTAATATTACTTAAAAAAACTAAATTTTATTTACTTCAAAAAACATTAAAAAAAAAACAATTATTATAACTTAAGTTAAAGTTAAAGCAAAACATAAAAAAAAAGATTACAAAAGTTATATGAAATTACATATTAGTAATAGTAAAAAAAAATTTATTTGTTTTATCATCTGATTATGAATAATTCACATTATTCTGGAGAGGAAAACTTTTTCTTCATAATCCTGAGATTATCAAATCAATTCCAGCTGTACGTGATTTTCTTGTTGAATACTTTGTTACAAATACTGCACAACAAACTGAATTTTTTGTCAAATTTAAATCAATGCCACTAAAGCTTCACGACTTGTTCACTGACTCACAGAGAAAGAAAGAAAGCGATCTTTAAATCCAGCTCAATATCACTGAGATATAAACATCTTAATAACAAAGATCAGATTTCTGCTTGAAGTAAAAGAAGACAATCGATTCTTGATTTACATTCCAATCAGAGGAGACGAATCACAGAAGGAAAGCAGCGGATGGAAAATGTAATTTGTCGGCTGGAAAGTTCCTTTGATTTAGTGTTTGAGACGAAGAGGAATATCTCATCCATATCTGTGTGGAAGTCATGGATGGCCAGGATTAAATTGAATCGGTCCCATCATGCTCTCTGTTCTCAGCACAGGACGCTTGAGATGATGAACGTGAACGAGAGAATCTCCGTATGATTCTGAGAGAGTCAGTGTCCAGATCACACACACCAGCTGCACCGACACACACACACACACACACACACACACACACACAGAGACACACGACACACACACACACACACACACACACACTCACACACACACAGACACACACACACACACACACACACACACAGACACACACACACACACACACACAGACACACACAAAAACTCACTCAGACACACAGAGAGACAGACACACACAGACACACACGCACAGACACACACACACACACACACACACACATAGGCCACACAGCCTCTCTCTCTGTGTGTGTCTGAGTGAGTTTTTGTGTGTGTGTGTCTGTGTGTGTGTGTGTGTGCCATATGCAGACTCTATTATTAATATATATATATATATATATATATATATAAATAAGTTAATATTTCATGAAGTTAACAACATTTTTGCATATTCACGGTTCTCAGATGTTGGTTAATGGTCACATGACATGCAGCTAAAATAAAATATTGATATTTCTACATTTCTCATTTCTGGTGAGTTTAAGCTGACAACTAAGCTAAAACTGAAATAATCAATTAATAAATAAATGTAGAATTATTTGCCATTTATGTATAGTCTATTTTATTAACAGTTTAGTAGTATTAGTAGTAAGATACAGTTTATTTCAAAATGTGTCCAGACAGGCTTCAGAGATGCCAGCGAACGAAATAATACACATTCAGTAAGAGATTGAACGCCTCTTGACCTCTGCACGACCTCTAGGGTTCAGCCACAGATGCTCTTCTGACCCAAACCGAGCGAAGCACAGCGTCGAGCACAAGCATGAGATGCATTTATATCTAACACCAGCCAAACTCTAACTACTCCAGATCTGAACCCCATTTCACAGAGAAAGAAAGATCCTGGTTTAAACATCTCCAGGAGCCTATCATCAGATCGATGAACGAGCTTGTTAAGATCATGCACTGGATGAGACCGAAGCAGAGCGCTGTAACAGACCTGCTGAATATTAGAGACAACACACACTAAAAACAGACCTCCTGAACACTAGAGTTTGCATGAAACAATCATCTTTTACAAGAAAATACTCTTTCACTTCTAAAGCCTCACATTTGATTCAATGTGTTAGGGCTGTAGTACTCGAGTCCGGTCTTGGACTCGAGTCCGGACTCGAGACATTTTTCTGTCGTCTCGGACTTGTCTCGGACTCGTTGAATTTGCACTCGGACTTGTCTCGGACTTGGCCATTGGACTCGCCAAGTCTTCTAGTTGGTCTCGACCGAGTCCAGCAAAAAAATAAAATAAAAAATTTCTCCTTCAAAACAAAACCACATTTGCATGATGTCGCGACTGAAAACGTGTGGAAAACGCTAGGCGCGCCGCTCTCCTTATTTCCAAAGCACTCTGTAGCCTGCGCTTGCGCTCCAGTGGCGTCTGCTGTTGCTGGGCAACCATGACCCGCTCTCCATGAAGACGCAGAAGTTTCAGCAAAGAATAAATGGAATTCCAGCACTTAAAATCACTTGCAGTAGCTCTGCTAATAGATTCATTTAAAAAATGGCTATCCTTGTACAACTATGATCATCTGTTTCTCCATCTTGCCTTAGCTTTCAGTATTGTTCCGGGAAAGGATGTGCATGACCAGTGGTGCACATACTGCGACCTGAAAAGTTTAGATGTTTCTAATTTAATTTTCTACCTGTTAGATTGTGTTTTACCTAGATAACCTTTTTTTTTATCAATAAACGCGTATTAATGTATAGCCTTATGCAACAATTACATATGTAAATTTTAAAAACTTTATATATGACATTAGATATTTACATTTTCATGTAACAGCCAGTATTTGTATCTGTAACAATCACAATTTTTTTCCTATCTGCATTCGGATACAACATCGTACAGTTACTTGATAAGACTGTTATGACATTTTATATATTTTTTCGTAGTTATCACTGAACAAGTATGTCGTGTTAAACTGAAATAATTATTAATTTCTAAAATAATATTTATCATGCAAGCAGAGAGATGTCATGACAAACGTTTAGTGATCATTTGAACACGACTGAATTCATTCGATGCACACATTTTCATTACAGAACACTTTGAGCGAGTCTTAATGTTAATGAACTTCACTAAACAGATGTGTGTGTTCCGCGCAAACCAGCAAAAGGTAAAGATGCAAACATGTAGGACAAGTAGACAATGTATCCGTATCTAAGCTGATCATTAGCCTACTCTTGAGAGAGAACTGATTTGGTTTTTGAGAGACTGAGACGCGCAGCGCGGCTGTTTGATTGGCGAGCGCGCTGTGCTTATTCCATTCATTCGTATCATGGTAGCCTAAGCTTTCAATATTTGCCTTTTAAATATATACAAATAATATAACGTGTAGCTATGATGTATTATTATAGGTAAAATTACTCTTGCAACGCTCTGATTTCTGAGAGATAAACAGAGAGGCGACAACAAATGCGGTGTTTGATTTGCTCTCTTTTCACTCATAAAGTTTACATTCATTCACTTCTGGCGCTGATGCCCTGGCTCACCTGTTATCTAGCAAACACCAGACTGTGTCAGCTTCAGCCGAGTATTCAGGCAGAATTATTCCTTGAGCGTTATTCGTTTTTTAAGCCATTATCTGTGCCATTCCGAATAAGGTATTCGGCTTCAGGCACAACCCTAATTATTACATTACATATTTTATTTTTACATGCAACATAGATACGGTCATATAGTAACAGCTCCACGCAATATTGTAATTCTAAAATTCACGTCGTACTTGCAAACACTTTGTGTGAATTATGGTTAATGCATGCTGGAGTAGTCGATTGTTTCCGACAGAGCTCGACTAGTCTATGCAAGCCCTAGTACAGTATGACAAAAATGTCGAGTAGAGCCAAACGTATCCATTCTAGCCTTGCTGGGCGCATTTGTCATATCCCGAGCTTTGCGTGTGTCTGTGCACTGTGCCAATTAGGCATAGTCATATACATTTTTGACCACAGATATAATGTCAACAAAAAATAAAGTACATAAAAATTATTTGACCTTACAGTTCCAAACTTTGTTCTTTTATCCAAGTTTAGCTCCCAGGGTCGGACTGGGGGTAAAACCACTCATTAGCAAGGCCCCAAAGGAAGAGAGGGCCCTTGAAAAGTATGAATCTGAAATATATATTTTTTACCTGGATATTTTCATGGGTGGGGGCCTTGGGCGCCCATCAGGACTGCCTATAAATAGGGCCCAGGATCTTGTTTAACGCCCCTGTTAGCTTTAACCCTAATTATACACACTTGAACCTAATCAAGCTCTTACTAGACACACTAATCTTCCAGGTGTTTTAAGGCCAGTTGGAGCTAAAATTTTCAGGACATTGGCCATCCAGGATGTAGTTTGGAGACCCCTGTCCTACAGAGTTGTTACTTTGCACATGCTTTTGATCATTACAAATAATAATGTAAAATGATTTTCTTAGAATAGGAGATATGCTTTCTCTCGCATCACAAACATTATCAGTAGTTAAGTATGTGGTCTTGAAGAGGACCCTTTTTTCACTCATTTGGACTCGGTCTTGGACTTGGACTCGAAACTTTTGGACTTGGACTTGACTTGGACTCGAACCTCTTTGGACTCGGTCTTGACTCGGTCTCGACTAGTCCTGGACTTGGACTTGACTTGGACTCGACAAAGCCGGACTTGACTACAGCTCTACAATGTGTTACTTACCTTTTCTAATTGTTGGTGAGGTTTACTAGTAAAACTTGTTTCTACGTACATCAAATACACCAGTTTCTTCAGTGTACCTACAAATTAATGACTTGAACCTATATAATAACCCATGTTAGATTATCTGAAATGCAAATGTTGTTCAAACTAGTAATAAAGTGAATGTTGAGAGTGGCTGTGGTCCAAACTCTAGTGAACCTTTGGTGAAAAAACAAATTATAAAATTAAAAATTAAACCCATTTTTTAACACTTTTTTTTTTTTTAGAAAGTATAATTATTATTTAAAAAATAAAAAATAATCAAATTAAAATAACTTTTTTTAAATAGAATAATTTATAAAATATAAATAAAGAAATATTTTAAAACTAATAGAACGTTGTAAAAAATAAAATAAAAATGTGACCAACGTCAGAGAGCTTGCTACAAGTGTGACTGCATCATATAACAATTATTAATTAATAATATTGATAATGTTCATCGTCTAGCTGACTACATCTTGTATTAATTTTTTCTAAAAATCCTGTCAAACGTGCACAAACTCAGTCACCACCATAAGCATCTACTAAATATTGTAGAAACATTATTTTCTGTAAAGTTGCTTTGTGACGATTCGTATTGTAAAAAGCGATATACAAATAAACTTGAATTGAATTGAATTGAGCTATGAATATTTGAAAATGTGCACCACTAATAACTTAAAATCTCAGGTGGAAAATATCAACAACCCTTGTTTTGTTTTTTTTGCAGTGCAGTGTACATAGGCAGCTCCCTTTATAGACTGCTATCTGTTTTATTTATTATTATGCATTTAGCAGATCCTTTTATCCAAAGTGATTTACAGTGCATTCATTGCTAACACAATGCTCTACCACTTGAGCCACAAGAACACACAAAAATCTGTGAATCAAGAAGTTGTTGGCCAAAAGAAGGACTCTAGGAAGGCAGCATCAGGTGTTGTCTAGGCAGCTAACTAGGGTTTGGGACACAGTCACATTCATTACTGCTAATGATGAGAGACCGGCCAAACCAAAGCCAAAAAGTCTAATTAACTTTCACAAGATGCACCCTACTAAATGAATCTATGATTTTCTATGATATTGAGCTACTGTATATGAGGATTTAGCAAAGAACAACAGCGTGAATGAGAAACACAAAGAGCCTCGGGTCATGTTTTACACTCTCTATCTGAAGCTGAAGGTGCGAGTACAAGATGAGTTTGAGTGAACATCTCTATGAGCTGATTCTCTATCAGACAGCAGGAGACAAAGGGAGAAATCACAGATAAAATGCATTAAAATTACTAACCCTCATTCTGCATTCAAAATCGGTATACTATTTTCACATTCTGGGTCCTTTTGGACCCGAAAATCCTCATTTTATAAAACTTCATCATGACTTCATATTTTTCTAAAATCTTTTTCATAATGTATCCGATCTGTGACTTTTATGGCTTTTATAATTTTTTTCATTCATTGAAACATTTTGAAATTATTTGAAATTTTAAATTATGCATAAACCACAACCACAAAATCAAAAAATGCACAAAAAAAACCAGTCCAAATTGATAAGACCAACATATTTTTTAAAAACCAAATAAATAGAAACATCAAAACAACATAAATATTACTTTTGTACTTATTACTAAATAAATTCATTTTACTTGCAGAAACTTTCTCTTTCACATAAAAATATATATATATGATTAATGATGCAGTGGTTCATCAATAGACGAACATATTTATGTTAATCAAAAAAATTCTGTTTATATGGGGGGAAAAAGCACAATATATTTTACAATTTATTAATTTATTTTACTAAGCCGTTTTGACACCTAACAGTGCTCCATACAAACCTGGAACAAAATGCCCTAAACATGTAACTATATATATATATATATATATATATATATACACACACATACATACATACATACATATATATATATATATATATTATGGCTCTCTTAAAAAATTATTGTAAAAAAAATCAGAAGAAAATAATAATAAATTGTGTGTATTTTAATATCCTAATGTATTTGCAAAGTATGTATATATATATATCTTCTTTATCAAAACAGACCTGAATGCATTACAAAATTAATCTCGGCCTCCACATTATTTACATGCAGCATTATTTTCTCCCTGCCGTCCGTGACTCACTGAAGACCTGAGATGTATTTCTGAGTCTTGACCTGTCGAATATTCCTCTCTAGATATTTCCCCCGACTTCGAGGCTTTCCTTGTCAAAATCTGAAAAATGTCATTCTTCCTGTGAAGGGTTACAGAGTCTAACCTGGAGACGTCTGGAGTAATCAAGCAATTAACCTCTGCTGGAGAGGAGGAGAAGAACAACAGACACAAAGTGATTCCTCATCCTCACAGGCATTTCAGACTAATCCCGCAGCGCTTTAACCCACAACTCATGACTCCCCCTTACGAAAAATAACCATGGTTGTATTATAGTAAAACTGTAGTAACCCATGGTTTTTTGGCGTATTGACTGCCATTTGTAAAACCACAGATTTACTACAAATTCCATGGTTAAACTATGGTTAATATAGCAAAACCATGGTTAATTTGTGGTTACCATGGTTTAACTACAGTAACTATGGTTTTTTGGTTTTATTTGTAGTAAAACCATGGTTAATTTTCGTAAGGGCCAACACTCTCCGAGTCATACAGCACTACAAATCCCACAATGCATCAGAATTAAGCCTCCACCCACGGACTCGTCCCGTAAGATCAGATTCAGTTCTTTCTGTTCATCAGCATTGACGCACACCATCATGATCACAGCTTCGTTGTTGTTTTATCATCATCGTGTTCATTAGCGTTCGGCTTTATTTAATCTACTCAGGACTGGAACAGTCTAAAATCGTCCCGTTTCATCTGAGCGCCAAAAATGTGGCGATAAACATCGGTGTTTGAAGAACAACAGCTGAACCAACATCGTGCTAACTCTCCTCGTCAATGAACACACCAATTCTCTCTCTCAAATACACACACACTCACACACACACACACACACACACACACACACACACACACACACACACACACACACACACTCACACACACACACACACACACTCTCACACACACACACACACACACAGACACTTATGGACTGTCTGATACTGAAAATGGATAAATCAACAAGAGTTTTCTAAACATTGGTAAACTTAATATGACTGGCTCTACATTAGTTTAGGGTCAGTAGGATATTAATGCATTTATTCAGAAAGGATGCATTAAATTAATAAAAAATGACAGTAAAGACAATTAAGTTTCAAATAAACACTGTTCTTGTGAACTTTCTATTCATCAAATATTCATGAAAAACCAAACTATGAACTGTGTTCAACATTGATAATAATCAGAAATGTTTCTCGAGCAGTAAATCGTCATATTTTCATGATTTCTGAAGATCATGTGACACTGAAGACTGGAGGAATGATGCTGAAAATACAGCTTTGATTAAATAAATAAATTATATTTTACTATACATACACATTGATTTCCAATTATTTAAAATTGTACAAATATTTCATATTTTTCTGTATTTACTGTCATTTTTAACAAATAAATCCAGCCTTGCAGAGCAGAAACGTCTTTTATTATGATGACAGTCAGGCTACACAAGACTTAGCATCTCAAGCTCCAATCTCAGAGACGAGTGTGACGGAGGATTTTATTAAACTGAGTTATCAAACAGAGAGATCTGTGATAAAGTTCACTGCAGTGTGTCTCTCCATCATCTGCTGTCTGTCGTCTCGTCTCTCATCCCGAACGCACAGCAGAAGGGTTAAAAATGAGATCTTACACACTTGAGAAAACCTACTGCTTCCTCCTGTCTGCTGTGAGACATTTATCTGATCTCTAGATGTGACTCAATCCCTCATTTAATGCAACTCTGGGAGATTTTCAAGCAGTTTTTTCATCCACCATCAATCCGATCTGAGAGCAGGTCTTTGAATGCTAATAATAATAATAATAACTTTCAACATCAGCGTTTGGTTTCTGTGTTACTCACATCAGTGATTCTGCTTTGAATGGTGTGTAAGATCCAGACTCATTTGTGGAAATGAAGCACTACTGATGAAATATAATTGGCTCATTAGAGTATAACGTGGTTCTCATTGCCGCCCGTCTCGTATTCTTCAAATCTCCTTGAATCCATAGACAGATGTTATTCTGTGCATGTAAAAATGGTATGTATTTATTATAAATTTGACATTATTATCATTCATAAACCACCATCATGCGCCAACACCACCCCATAGAAACACAGCCGCTCAAATGAGGAAACACCATCAACATTTATTTTCCATGAAATAACATTAAGCGAAGGTTAAATCCACCTTGACCTTGTTTGCGGTGCTTTCACGCTGATGCAGTGGTGAGTAATCAGTTTGGACGGAGCGGGACCGTTTTGGCAGGTGTTGAAATGACGCTCGAGGCCCAAAATACAAGAACACGGTGGACTTTTACAGGCCTCCGCCCAGCTGTCCGGCTGCTGCTTCACCCGACTCATAAAACAGCAGACTCTGTCCCACAATCCTCTCTGTCTGGGTGTGTGTGAGGTCAAGCCGAGCGTGAAGGAGCCTCTGTTCTCCAACACCACAACCTCCAAATATCATTTACAGTCAGCATCAGACACCAGTCAGGGACAGAGCTGCTAGCTGCTTTCATGGAGATAGGATCATAATAATAATAAAACAAATAAATATATCTTCCTTCTATCTGTCTGTCCATCTATCCATCCATCCATCTATCTATTTGTCTTTCTGTCCATCCGTCCATCTACCTATCAGTCTATCTATCCATCCATCCGTCTATCCATCTATCCATCTATCCGTCTGTCTATCTGTCCATCTGTCCATCCATCTGTCAGTCTATCTATCCATCCATCCATCTATCTGTCTATCCATCCATCCGTCTATCCATCTATCCGTCTGTCTATCTGTCCATCTGTCCATCCATCTGTCAGTCTATCTATCCATCCATCCATCTATCTGTCTATCCATCCATCCGTCTATCCATCTATCCGTCTGTCTATCTGTCCATCCGTCCATCCATCTATCCGTCTATCCATCCATCCATCCACCCATCTATCCATCCATCTATCTATCCATCAATCCATCGATCCAACTATCAGTCTATCCATCCATCCATCCGTCCATCAATCTATCCATCCATCCATTCATCCATCCATCCATCCATCCATCCATCCATCCATCCATCCATCCATCCATCAATCTATCTATCCATCCATCCATTCATCCGTCCATCTATACATCCATCCGTCCATCTATCCAACTATCCATCAATCAATCCATCCATCCATCCGTCTATCCATCCATCCATTCAACTATCCATCTATCCATCTATCCATCCATCCGTCCATCAATCTATCCATCCATCCATTCATCCATCCATCTATCCATCCATCCATCCGTCCATCTATCCAACTATCCATCAATCAATCCGTCCATCCATCTGTCTATCCATTCATCCATCCGTCCATCTATACATCCATCCGTCCGTCTATCCATCCATCCATCGATCCATTCATCCATTCCTCTATCCATCCATCCATCCATCAATCCATCCATCCGTCCATCCATCCGTCCATCCGTCCATCTATCCATCAATCTGTCTACCCAGTCTATCCATCTGTCTATCCATCCATCCATCCATCTGTTCATCTATCCATCCATCCATCCATCTGTTCATCTATCCATCCATCCATCCATCTAACCTAATTAACTTTTTTTGTGTGAAGCTCTAGTAATCTCAGAGATAAATTTATCAGCTAAATTGGAAATATCACACAGTTCTTAACAATTCTGAATATTGTTGGCTCCTTGACAATTTTTGTTCCTCTTTTTTCGCTTTGGATGCAAGCATCTGCTAACTGCACGACTGTAAATGCACATACAGGTTTGCAATATAATAAGCGCACTAGGCTTTATAGTGATCTCACAACTCTAGTGAAATTCAGTGAAAAAATCTCAAACTGTGCTGGGCTTCATCTCGGTCCAAAGATCTTAAGATGAGCTCAAACATTTCTCATCACAGATCGAATTCCCTAAACCTCGTGAGTTCAGAAAGAGCAGCATATGTGCATGAGCATATCTCCTCCAAAACACATGAATCAGACGTGATTGTGAGAGACGTGAGCGTCTCACGAGAGCAAATAAACAGCAGAGCAGATGTGCGTCCTGCGTTGAGTTCAGGTTCTGTGATTGTGTGACAGTCAAACACACACGTCTATTAACACTGAACACATCTACTGACAATAAAACACACATTACAGCGCTTGTACTACATCTAGAGGATCTGTTCCTCTCCTGATTCAATTACAGACCCGACTGAAGCGGTTCAGCTGTGCGCACATCATGCTACACCATTTATACTTCCATAGACAGAACTTAACATAATTTATAGATAAGAATATAAGATAATAATACACGAATTTGGAAACTTTTGGACACTCAAGTCACACTTGATCTCATTGTGATAGATACAAAATATCAAACCAAGGAGCATCTGCATCTATTAATAATTTTAGAGCTTAGAGACACTTTTTCAGTTATTTTTTATAGTTCATCATGTTATTAGCATATTAATATTTTTTCACACAGTTTGACAGGAACTGAAAAATCTTGTGTCTTTAATTTAAACAACGTTTCATCTTTCAAAACCTCATTTTGTGAAATTTTTTGACTGAAAAATGCTTGTATATGTGACTTTAAATAAATGCAAACTGTTTTAATACTGTATTATTAAATGCAACAATGAAATTCAGACGTTTAAGTGTGACTCCAATGCCTTTTCATACATTTTTAAATTATGGCTTAAGTGAATTTTCCAGTAAAATTATTAAATTGGGATATTTTAGTATGCATTTTAATATATTTGTATATATTTTATTTGACATATATATTATAATATAATTTGATATATAATAATTTTACATATACTTATATTATATAATTAATAATAATAAGAGATTTTATAAAATTACAATTTTTTTATATGTGTCAGTTAAAAATATCTAACGAAATGTTATCAAAATATATAAAATAAATCATATACAAATTAGCACAGATAAAATATATAACATTTATAATCAACACATAAAATAAAATTGTATTGTCTATTATAATTATATGTATATAATCAAGTTTAATGAAATAACAATAAAACTGTGTGAGAAAGAGACATACTGTATATCTAAAACGTAATTAAATATTAGAAAAAATATAATATATAAAATGTTCAAAATGTATGTAAGAATAAAATATATTACATAGAAAAATATAATAAAACACATTACAAAAATGTATGCATGTGCGTGCGTGCATGTGTGTGTGTGTGCGCGCAATATAAAACAATATGGTCAAAATTATCCTTTTTTTAATGCCAAAAATCATTAGGATATTAAGTAAAGATCATGTTCCATGAAGATAGTTTGTAAATGTCCAACTGTAAATATATCAGAACTTCATTTTTGATTAGTAATATGCATTGCTAAGAACTTCATTTGAACAACTTTAAAGATGATTTTTTTAAAGATTTTTTTGCTTCCTCAGATTCCAGATTTTCAAATAGTTGCATCTCAGAGAAATATTGGCAGATCATAATTATGTATTCAGCTATCAGATGATGTATACAGTGGGGATCGAAAGTTTGGGCACCCCTTGCAGAATCTTTGAAAATATGAGTAATTTTCAAAAAATAGGAGAGATCATACTAAATGCATGTTATTTTTTATTTAGTACTGTCCTGAGTAAGATATTGTACATAAAATATATTAACATTTACTCCACAAGACAAAAGAATTGCTGAAATTATTCAAATAACCCCACTCAAAAGTTTGGGAACCCTTGGTTCTTAGTACTGTGTTCTGTTCCCTGATGATCCTCGACTGTCTTTCTGTTTTGTGATGGTTGTGCATGAGTCCCTTGTTTGTTCTGAACAGTTAAACTGAGCAGCGTTCTTCAGAAAAATCTTTAAGGTCCTGCAGATTCTTCAGTTTTCCAGCATCTTTGCATATTTGAACCCTTTCCAGCAGTGACTTTATGATTTTGAGATACACCTTATCACACTGAGTACATTTGAGGGACTCAAACACAACTATTTAAAAAGATTCAAACATTCACTGATGCTCCAGAAGGAAACAAGATGCATGAAGAGCTGGGGGGTGAAAACTTTTGGAATTTGGAGATCAAGGTAAATTGTACTTAATTTGTGTACCGGGAAACATACAAGTATCTTCTGTTGCTTACGAAGGGCAGAACTAAATGGAAAAAAATTATATTTCAACAAAATAAGACAAATTTGGCCATCTTCATCGTGTTCTTAATGCATCTTGTTTCCTTCTGGAGCATCAGTGAATGTTTGAATCTTTTTAAATAGTTGTGTTTTTAGTCCCTCAAATGTCCTCAGTGTGATAAGATGTATCTCAAAATCATAAAGTCACTGCTGGAAAGGGTTCAAATATGCAAAGATGCTGGAAAACTGAAGAATCTGCAGGAGCTTAAAGATTTTTCTGAAGAACGCTGCTCAGTTTAACTGTTCAGAACAAACAAGGGACTCATGCACAACCATCACAAAACAGAAAGACAGTCGAGGATCATCAGGTGACAGAACACAGTACTAAGAACCAAGGGTTCCCAAACTTTTGAGTGGGGTTATTTGAATAATTTCAGCAATGTTTTTGTCTTGTGGACTAAATGTTAAAATATTTTATGTACAATATCTTACTCAGGACAGTACTAAATAAAAAATAACATGCATTTAGTATGATCTCTCCTATTTTTTGTAAATTACTCATATTTTCACAGATTCTGCAAGGGGTGCCCAAACTTTCGATCCCCACTGTAAATATCAATTTGGAAAAATGTACCCTTATGACTGGTTTTGTGGTCCCAGGGTCACACACACACACACACACACACACACTCATATATATATATATATATATATCGTCTGTCTGCGAGGAACACAGAGCTTCAGCTTCTGTAGAGTTACTCAAGAACTAAAACAGCACAGCATGAGTCTGAAATAACAACAGAGTGGAAACACTGCGATCAGCTGTTTATGACACCCAGACGCTGAGAACATTTACGAGGACAGCTCCACACTTTTCAACACTGGCTCATCTGTGCAGCTGTTACAGTAAATAAAAACCAGTGAACGTTTTCAAGAGAGATCCAAATGTAGAGCTCATTTCATATGCAAAGATGTCAGCCAATCAGATCAGTGGGCGTTTCCTTTGAGTCTCACAGAAGACACGCCCCTTCAAACAGAGCTAGGAGCAAATTACAATTTTATTGATCAAACTTATGCAAGTTTTTGATGGAAAAAAACAAAGGTGCACCTTAGGAAACATTAAAATCATTAAAAAATGCACTTCATACTCCTTTAAAAATACGAACAAAGATAATGCATATTTTTCAATTCTTTGTCTGAATTCATGACTGAATTATGATATATATATATATATATGTATATATATATATTTTTTTTTTTTGTACTGTCCCTATCCAAATAACCAATAATAATAGCTTAAGAATAAATAAATAAATAAATAAATAAATAAATAAATAAAACTAAGTCCTTAAATTTGTAAAAAAAAAAAAAAAAAAAACATATTTACAATTACCAATTATTTTAATAAATATTATTAACTTAACGTCTCATATTAGAATAAAATGAACATTTTAACATTACATGCACTGAATGTTTCAGAACAAATTGTAGCATTTACATTTGACCAACAAAAATGTATTACTATTATAATAAATTATTATTATATATTATTTTGATAAACTCTTAATTATACAAGCTTATCTTTTAAGCTAACATTATATTTGGTAACAGTTTACTTAAAAGCTTTCATAAATTACTGAAAGCAATTTGAAAATGCATCATAATATTCAAAGGTTTATTTGTCTTGTATTTTAACACCTTATACTTTTTATAGGTGTAAAAATGAAAAGATAAATATTTTAATGTATTATATTTGTGGAAACAATTATTAATGAGATCATACAATGCATTATAATGTGCGTTACAAGCCTAATTAATGCATTAAAACTACTTTTATAATGAATTACATATAAAGGCTTTAAATGTTAGAAATACAATATAGAATAAAACAAACAGAATATAAAGAGTATTGAATATATATATATATATATATCTATATATATATATATATATATATATAGACATTAGTCAAATATATATTTGTAAACCTTTTAAAAGTATTGTTACATTTTTTCAAAATTTTAATTAGAATTGATTTCGAAAAATAGTTAAAATGAAAAAAAAAAAAACTTTGTTGTTACAATTTTTTTAAATAGAAATTGCTGTTACATTGTATATGTTGTGTGATTTCAGTTAATTAGACATGCTTTTTGGTTACTAAACTTTGATTTAACCACTAAGATGGAATCCATTAAAAGTAAAATGGAAAAAATCTGAAACAAGAAAAATAATTTTTTTTTTTTACTTTGTAATGCCATATTCCCATGCTGTCCTCTCTAACACACTCACTGCCTTTTTTCTGTCCATTTCTTTACCTATTTACAGAAAACACAAGAGCACTTGCGACAATCCGGAGACTGAAAGCTCATGTTCATTATGCAGGAATTCTTTTGTTGGTTTAAACTCATTTAGCGCTGGAGTAACTCCCACAGGTTAATCGAGCGCCGCAATTAAACCCAAGAGAACCTTCGCCAGAGATTTCTTTAAGTCCGAGCCATTCACTTCCAGGAACCTTTACAGAAAAGGAGCCACAAATCTCAAAAGCGTCCCAAACAAATGTTTAGAGGATCTCTGGGGAACAGGAGGAGCGAGAGAGAGCCAGCACGGAAACCCTTCGCCTAATGCTGTAAAACACCATCAGATTCAAGAGAGACATTAGTTTATTTATAATGCCAGCCACATGCAAGAACAGAATTCACTCCAAATACTAGAAAATGGCCAAAACAGAGGCTGGAAAAAAGGAAATGGTCATAAAGATGTACTTATAACTTACACTTTTGCAGTTCTCTTTTTCTTTACTGACTTTAATGTGACCATTAAAATGGAATCCAAAAATAAATAAATATATGCATACCTAAAAAACTCCAGAAAATTGTATCTTTTTTTTGCTTTTAATAAATTGTTTTTTGTTGTATCAGTTTCATGATTTCAACTAATTAGACATTTTTGACTACTCAAACTAATTTAACCATTAAAATGGAACTAAAAAAGGGAAAAAAATATTACTAGAAAATAAAGTGTAAAAAAAAATCATATTGATGGAATTAATTAAAAAAGTTAATCTTTTAATAAATTGCTGTTACACTGTAGAGGTTTCATGACGTCAGTTAATTAGACATGCTCTTTTAACGATGGAATCCAGAAATTAAACAATAATAAAATAAATAAATACAAGTTATCTGCACCTGGAGAATCATTAATATTTATAATGTCAGGTGCATGGAAAAGAAAATATTAAACTTTAGCAAAAGTCCACAAAAAAAAGTTAAAAAGGAAATGATCATAAAGAAACAAGCCACATCCTAATATGTTCCTAATTACTCACACTTTTGCTGTTCTCCTGAGAACCAATTACCAGCAGTGCTTTTCCATAAAGCGCTTTGATTGGCTGTAGACGTTTAACAGTCTATAAACACCAGCGGCTGATCTGTAACTCCACAGGTCTGAGATCAGCGTGACGTCACACGTCTGAGGCACACAGAGACTGCTAACTGGATGATATCACACACACACACACACACACACACACCCTCATACACACTCTCATACACACACACCCTCATACACACTCTCATACACACACACACACACACACACACACACCCTCATACACACTCTCATACACACACACACACACACACACACACACACACCCTCATCCACACACACACACACACACCCTCATACACACACAGACACACACACTCAGAGACACACACACACGCACTCACACACACACACACACTCACACACACAAAGTTAAAAAAAATGCCCTATTAACTAAAACACGTACTTTTAATTTAAAACGTTTTTAAAATTTAAATTTTATTCAAAATCTTACGTAATTATGATTATTGTATTTAAAATGTAATAACTCTGTGTGCTCTGGTTGCACTGGATATATGCAAAGTATCCATACTGCAGAAGTACATTAGACCGTTATTCTGAGCATCTCCAATCTTGCTCACATGCTGCATTCTGTTTTCCTCAGAAAGAAACATCCCACTTAGATTCACAACAGAATGACACCGGAAAACATGATTTCATCAAAATGCAGTCATTACATGAACACAGCTGTGCTGTAATGATAAACATTCACTTTAAAACAAATGAAATGCATCAAGTGAGTCGCCACGTGACGGTAAAAGCGCTTTAGCACACATTTGCAGTGTATAATCTTCTCTATTGATAATCATACACCTGCAGAACAAATGCTAGCATTAGCATCATTCATCCTCAATACTGGGTTGCTAAGAGACGTCTTCACTGACAATTGAACACCTGCGAAGCTACAATTATCACACGTTAACCTCTTCTGTACAGCGTGAAGCAGGAGAAATATGGTAAAAGCATGAATCATCATCAATGTCTGCCGTCCCATAAAGTTCAAGATAAAATAAAAAATTATATTTATTTCAAAAAAATAAAATTTATATATATATATATATATATATATATATATATATATATATATATATATATATATATATATATATATATAACAATTTTAATTAATTCCACGTGTGAATATAATTACAAAAAATATATAAAAATAATTAATTTAATTATCTGAAAATGTAATCATTATTATAATCTAAATTTGTATTGATTGATATATATTTTAATAATTTAATTTAATCAAAACTTTTCAATATTATACTATAAATTATAATAATGATAAACATTCTAAATAATTAAATAAATAATATAATATTTTTCATTTAAATATGAACTTTGTTTGATATATGCATGTATATTGTTGATATACATGCATGTGTGTGTATAAAATATACATATATATACACACACATATAGTATGTAAAAATAAAAAAAAATATTTATATATATGTGACAGACATGAATGAGCGGAGACTTAAATACAATCTGATTGGGCTGTTAAATAATACAAAAAGAGCTGGAGAATAGACAGCATCTGGACGACACTCGTTCTAAGGTCACTTTTAATTCACTTTAATTCTATAAAGTCCAAATGTGATTGGTGTAATGAGAGAATCGCAGCCGCTCGCATGAGCTGAAAAACAGCAACGAAACTTGGTTTTCATTCAATTCATGTACTATTTTAAAGTCAAACGATTTTAAAGTGCTACCCGAGAGTTACGTCTCTTAAATTTACAATCGCCGCTATTTGAGGCAGTTCTGTGTCATATTTGAGTCTTCGGAGTAAGTGCGTATTTTGCACATGATTTTTGAGAGCGTTGACTTACACTGTCATATTTCTCGTTCAAACCGCTTTGGGTGTCATCCGAGATGACGCATCCCAGAGGGTTAAAGTGCCTAAAATTGCTACTTATTTAGTTTCAGCTATTCAAACACATTCTCACATCTCTCTGTGCGTCTGAAGGCGTCTCCTGTCTTGCATGCTCTCGTTTCCTCCGCTCTTAACCTCCTCATGTCACTCCATTAACTCAAACCACTGCCTTCATTTCCACAGCACACTTCAGTCTGGAGCTTCCTTCTCAAACATGCAGAGAAAGAGAAAAACGACATTCAGACGTCTTTCCCTGAGGACATTATTAATGATTTCTGCTTTAGACGTAAGCAGAAGTAGAAGAAGTGTGTCTCAGACGCAACTGGCAATTTATCTTGTCCACAATCGCCAGGAAAACAAAGAGGCGGTGTAATTAGTTTATAAAGTTTAGTCAGCTTGTTGTGGCTCCTTTATCTTGTCATGTTTTTTTACGTTTTTTTCTTCACTAAAGGCTCGATCGGTGCTTATTTCATTTGCACAGTTTCCCATTTGCGATTTTTTGTTTCCACCACAGAATAAAAAGTCAAAAAGATAATTATATAAGACCATTATAATTTTATCACACAATTCAGGCTTTTCTGATTTACGTATAAACTCCCAGTTATGAACTTTTCCTTAAAATTATGAGTTTTGAGTTTAATTCTCAGAATTTTGAGATAATTCAGATTTTTGTTTGTTTCTATAAATACTTACTTTACATCTTGTACTTGTTTATTTTTTTCAGCCTAAAAAATAAAAAATCGTACATTATTCTTCTCAATTATATATTCATCTCGCAATTTTACTTTTAAATTAAATCATGCAATTCTTTATATTTCACAGTTTATATTTCACAAAACAAAAGTTCATTCACAGAATTGTGAGAAAAAAAGCAAGAATTGTGAGATTTAATGTTTACTTGCAATTAAAATGTAAAAAAATTTAAATGAAAAAATTCATCATTTTGGTCACTGTTTATTTTAAGGTGTTTAAATTATACATTTACGTACTGAGTAATATTCATTAACTACATGCACATACTATATGGTTAGGGTTCAGTTTGGAGTTACTTACAATTATGCATAATTTATTGTTATTATAATAGTAAGTATATGTGTAACAACGACACCTTAAAATAACGTAACCGAACATTTTTATATTTTTATCCCATGGCAGAAACATGAAATGTATCGGACTGGAGAGACTAACCAACACTATCTCACGACCAATTCGTACGTATTTTACGAGGTGGCTTATTCGTACGAATTTGTACGACCTCACTCGTACGGTTTTATACGATTTGTCTAAACCACAGTGACGGTTAGGTTTAGGGGCGGGGTTAGGTGTAGGTCATTCGCATGAATTCATACGAATTGTGCAACTCGTAAAATACGTACGATTTGGCAAAAATTTTACGAATTCGTACGAATTAGCCATTTCGGAAAATATGTACGAATTGCCTTGAGATCGGGTTGGACTACCTTACACTGCTGAAGGAGCACAAGCGGAAAGTCTTTGATCAGCTTTGGGAACCATACATGAAAATCATGTAAATGGACATTACTTGACATTGTACTGACTTTTATTTGACAGTAAACCCTGGCTGTTTGCAGCACTAGAGTAAGCGACTCCAGGAAGGCTCACTGAGGAAGCATTAGATTAGTTCCACTCCAGAAGCGAGTTTGCTGCATGAGTATGAGCTTCCTGATAGGGTTATTCTCCTGGGTCTGCTCCAAACCTCACGCAGGCTTTTGATCAGGGATCTCAGCCGCTGTAACACAATGCCGACGGCCCATTAGCTCAGCAAACACGAAGGGAAGCCTGCTGGGCGAGGAGTGTCGGACTCTCTCTAGGTCATTCTCTACAGAGCCGTGAAAATCTCTGCACGCTTGCAGATTGATGAACACAGGCTTCCTGCACAGAGCCGTATCAGATATAAAGTCAAGATGAGCTATCTATCTATCTATATGTATGTATATAACCATGACTTATTTTCTTATAACCCTGAGTTTATATCTCACAAAAAAAGTTTTTTTCACCACAGAATATTTTTTTTTTTTGACAATTTTGCATTTATCTAATACACAAACCATTATTTTATTTTTTTTATTAAATCATCTTACCATTCTGACTTTTTTCTCTCAGTCGTGAATTTATATTTCACAGTTTATATTTTAGTTTATTTCTTCACAGACTTTACTTCTTAAAGTCCCGAGTTATTTACTTGCAATTGTGACTATATATGTATAGGACTTATCTCAGGATTGTTTCTCAGTTTATTTCTTGCAATTCTGTATTTATGTCTCTCAGTAATGGGAGAAAAATCCAAAATTGTGAGAAATAAACAATTAAATATTAATATATTAAATATTATTATTATTTGTAAAATATAAACACACACACTTTCACACTTTCAAACACACACACACACACAAACACACACACATATATATATATATATATATATATATATATATATATATATATATATATAGGGATCTATAATTAAATATATCTAATAAATCTAATAAATATATCTAATAATAAATAAATCTATAATTAAATATTAAATAATGAAATATAATTAAAGAATTAGAGCCGAAATTCAGAAATTCATGCAAAACTAATGATTGTTTAGTTTAAAAAGTTCAAAGATATATATATATATATATATATATATATATATATATATATATATATATATATATATATATATATATATATATATATATATATATATATATTTGAACTTTTTTAACTAAACAATCATTAGTTTTGCATGAATTTCTTTGAATTTCGGCTCTAATTCTTTAATTATATTTCTTTAAATTCAAATGAAAATTCTGCATCCTGTTTGCAATCTTACTCCAAACCGAAATAAAATTCCAGCATTCAATCCGAATGTAAAGAGAGTTTTCAGTTCACCTGTGAACGACACGCAGCCCTGGTCACACAGTAAAGGTCACAGGTCACAGGTCACAGTAATGCAGCCGGAGACAGATCCTCATATTCTCAGCCCATCTCACTGTGCATTCACGTGAACGAGATTCGCAGACTCTGGTTTGAGAGCGGGGCTGAATGTGTGCGTGTTGAATGGATAAACCAGCCTCATGCCACTCATCTCCGCCATCTGCAATCCCCTCTCGCCTCGGGATGCTAGCTTCGCTTCAGAATGCGTCTGTGAGAAGGATCTTCAGGATCTGCCTGCGGCGCTGTCATTCTCTGCCCAGGTGCGCAGGAAGACGAGCCTCACCTGTGCGCTGCGAGCGATGCCACCCTCGCTTCTGAAGAGGCCTGTGTTTGTGTGTTACTGCATCCGGCTCTGGAGAGTCTCTCAGAAACACTCGAGCGTGTTTTTACAGCTGCGCTCTGCCTCGGGCTGAGGTGCTCTTCAGAAAGCGACAGGCGACGGTTTGGCCTGCAGTGAGATGATGCTCAAGCTCGTCTGTTTGCTCTGTGCTGGAGAGACCAAACCTTAATGAGGCACAAGTCAACATTTAACACAGACGTCTGAGAGCCATTCTTCCTTCCCTCAGGCAGAGACGAGCAGCTCCTGAGCTGAGAAAATGCTTGGAATCATACAACACGCATTTACGCAACAGTTCCTTGCTGTCGTTTTCTGATGATAAACCTTGCCCACTTGGAGAAAAAAAAATGGCATAATGCCTTAAACTGAAAAGAAAAAGAAAAACAAATCATGCACTCTACCATATAACCTTCAAAAACATACAATATATTTAATTCATCAGTCTGAAACATTGCTTTACTGTTTGTTTTGCAAATACGGTGGTGTGTTTTTTTTCTTTTCAATGCATGATGCAATTTGCATTTCATTTATAAGTTCAGGGGTTGTTATTTAACATTTTGAATCTTTGAGAGTCTGTGCAATCATGCACAAGAAAGATAATAATGTAAAAAGAAAGAGATGCATGCTTTGAATTTATAAAGAACTGAAATTCAAAGAAATTCATAGAACGGCAATAAGTGTGATTAAAAACTAAGAACTTCATTTCCCAGAATGCATTGCATGTTGAATTCAAAACTGAACTGCATTGACAGTATCGGATGAGAACTGAATAAACTGCATCAAAACATTAACAGTTACTGAACTGAATTACAACACGCTCAGGCTACAGTGCTTTGCATTTGTTGTTCATTGTGATCATAAACCATGCACACTTTAAAAAATGTGGCAAATTCATAATGCCATAAACTGAGAAGAAAAACATGAAGCAAATAATGCACTCTAGTATAACTTACAAAAACAAACATATATTTAATGCAACATTTATTTCATTTACTGAAACATTGCATTAAATACCCTGTTTTAAATATAATATAAAATTAAATATTATATTAAACATACTGTGCTATTTTTTCCTCCCTGCTTATAATGGAGTCTTTCAATTCAGAGGTTATTCTTTAGTCTCTGCAAACATGCTCAAGGATATGCATTTCTGTAACTAATAATGAAAAAAGGTGCATGCTTTGAATTAAAAAATAAATTAGATTTAAGTAACAAGTGTGATTTAAAACCTAGTTTGAAAAGTCTTGAAATTTAAAGGTTTTAGGCCTTACTGACAGATTTAAGGATCAGGGTGAAAGAACTACATTTCCCAGAATGCACTGCATTTTAAATTGAGAATTAAATTGCACTGACACTATCAAATGAAGACGAAAGTGAGTCGATTGCTACTTTCTGAATTTTTCACAACTCTTCTGCTGATTGGTATTTACTATGGTCGACCAATGTACTTGTATTTCAAACAAACCCTTGCATGGAACAGCATTGTAGTTTTTCTAAATACTGTATTGTAAGGCCAGGCATAAAATTCATGAGGCCTTAATTTTCACGAGCACTGCATACTGTCTAAAGCACACAGGCCGTTTGAAGATGGTCTCAAGCGATAACCTTGAGAAACAGGACAGCTGCAGACCTTTGGCCAAATCAAAAGGTCAGAGTTCTAGCTGCAGGGATGGAGAGACGTTTAATTTATGATTCACTTGGTGTTGGCTGTGTTTCTCTGACGGACAGCTGGCTCTGAGCCGCTCCGGTCCTCCGCCAGCGAGCACTGAACCGCCCCATTGGACATTCAGCACCACCTCCTGCACAATAACAGCGTTTGTCAAGGCTGATGAGGAAATAACGGTTTGAAGGGAACAAATTGGGCCGTCTTGACTGAGCCTTGTAAGCAGGATGCTAACAGCCAACAGTGGTTTATGTGAAGAGAAAGGTGATTTTGCGACGCATGGAGGGATGCAAATAGGTGGGGAACGGGACATGGCCCGGTTTATTTAATCACAAATATCTATTACAGTTAACTGGAGGGTCCAAAAACACACACACACAGACACACACACACACACACAGAGACATAGAGACACAGACATACACACAGAGACACACACAGACGCACACACAACAAACAAATTCATTCAGAAAAATTCACTGAATCATTCCTTCAACCAATTTGTTCAAAACACTGTTTAATTCAAGAACGCTTAAATTACTGTCATTAAAAGTGAATCACTGAATCATTTGTTCAACCAGTTCATTCAAAACACTGATTCATTCAAGAACAAACAGATAACTTTACTTGCTTTTACTGTCAAAAACAAAACGATAAAAACATTTTTTTGTAATATTTTATCTAAAATCTACAGTTACCCAATATTAACTTATTGTTTACTGAAATTTATAAAACTAACTTACAATTATTTTGTATGTCGCCACTGATTTGAACTCTGATTGAGGCTCATTTTACAAATAAAAAAGTTGAAATAAGCGCTTTTCACTGTTGTTATCATAATAAATTATTAATTGAATTAATTGTGCAATTCTGTTGAAATGCACTGAGCGATGTCTCCGGCTCCGAGGTTTCAGTGTGTTAATGTCTGCCCTAAATTCTTCAACTCTTAGACAGCTTTCCTGAAGTGAGCCGAGCGAGAGATTTCTCCAAGGATTTCCGCGCTCCCGTTGTAATAATGATATTTTGATGAGGTCACTCGAGATAAAACACACACACACACACACACACACACACATAGAATGACCTTTAAAATGGCCAAAATTCTTTGCTAGCCCAGACAAAACAATGACTAAAGACAGTGATGCTTGTGTTAACGACACAATCCAGAACAAGCTCCGGGCAAAATGACAACATGCCAACGCTCAACACGACTGTGTTCTGATCATCCAGTTAAAAACACAGCATCGTCTGACAGCCGATCTCCTCGTCCGAGGCATGTAAAAGTCTTCTTTCTACATCTATTGTCCATGTTCCTCTCGAAGGCCCGAGGACAGACAGAGGCCGCTCTTTAAGAGTTTATTAAACAGCACTTACAGCCCTTCCCTCTTCAGCAGACTGCTTTTCTCTTCAGTCCTTTCTAAAGAGACAAAACACACACATACGGTTGGGACAGAGTCTCACGCTTGGCCTGTTGCTACGAGACGCCATGTCGGTCTCGAACCCTCCTCCTCCGTCCGTTAACGAGCCGCGGCCTCGTAAATAACAGGTAGAGTCCTGCATCGCTCATTACATGAATGCAAATGGAGTTTTAAAGTCTCTGGGGCTGAGAAATAAACCCGTGTGTTTGTGTTCAGCATTCAGCGGCGGTGAATAGCATTCAGAGTTTGGTTGGCAGGGGGTTCGGGAAACTCAGATAGTGATGTCTGGTTTCAGAGAAGCTCACAAACACATGAGGAAGGAGAAGAAAAGCCTTTTTTCTTTCCTCTATGACACACACATACAGTAGAGATCTGATATCTCATCCTCAGGGTCACACAAGAGATAATCTTCCTTAAAGGTGATTCAGACTTCAATAAAAGGAATTTTCTGAACTTATAGTTGTACTTGTATTTTAAGTTACTTAACAGATCCTCTTTTATGCGAGACATAAGTCTTGAGTATTTTTTAGTCCACCTTTTTAAAGAAAATGCTCATAAACTTAATGGATAATGTCCTTGCAGAAAATTACCTGTACTTTTTCTTATTATTTTAAACCGTTTCATGGTGTGCGGAATTCAGAAGTGAATTGAGAAGTGAATTTAAATATTTTTCTAAATACTTCACTTTACATTACAATTAAATTACTTATTTTGAACTGAAAAGCAATTCAAATGGAATTTTATTTTAAAGTTTAATTTAAATGTTTTTCTGTAAATGTACAGTAAAAATTACATTCAGCATAAAATTTACTTAATTTAAAGAAATTTAATAACCTTAATAAGTGTTTTTAAGTACTTTTTAAAGTATTTTTATAATTTTTTATGTAAATTTACAATTAAAATGTAACATTCAAATAAACCGAAAGTAATAGATTAATTTACCTTATATGTTTATATTATTATTTAAAGTCAATCCATGTTTTTTTGTAAGTGTAATATTGAAATTTAGCATTAAAATGAACTGAAATTCAAATAAATTTATTTTCCTCAATATATTTGTTTATGATTATATTTTTATTTTATTTTATAATTGAAATTCAGCTTTAAAAATTAACTGAAACTCATTCAGTTAAACAAACATTTTTTTATTATTATTATTTAAAGTATTCATTTATTAATTCGTTAACTAATTTCAATGCAGAATCGAATATATTGATTATTTAAACATTGGCTTGAACAAATCTTGTTTGAAAAGTAAAAAAAGACCTGAAGATTCATGAAGATTCAAGTCTTACATACAGATTTATGGATCAGGGTCAATCCATACAGTACATTTAAAGTAATTGCCCAGAATTCATCAACTGCATAAAATTTAAATGCATAAAAAGTAAAAAGCAAGCAGCAGAAGCAGTGATTTTTCCCATTGAGAATAACATGCGCTAATAAACGGTGTGCAATAACAGCAGTCACATTTATTAAGAAGGTAAAAAGGACCAGTTTGAGTCGATCTCAAGTCGTCTTAAACATCCGAACGTAAAGCTGCCGGCGTGATGAACTGCACAGACTCGCTGAGCTCATGCATCTGTTTACTGGCATCACATTGTGAATCACGCCGGCTTCCAATCACCTCTGGCTTCCAGGAAATCAACCATCCATAGCTTCATCAGCAGATGGACAGCGCCGGAGGAGGCCGCTTATAAAGCCCGTTCACAGACAAGCCTCGAGTTATCATCTCCACACCTGCCAAACACAGTGCCACAAACCTATATTCACATGACAAACTGCATTTATTTGCAGACCCTCATCCATCACGGACTGCTCGCGAGACCGTCTCTGGCTGGAGGCAATAAAAATGCTTTTCTTCCATACGCAATACAGCCGATGCAATCTAAACCGCTGCTTTTTCCTGCCAGCTGCATTTTCTATAGCTGTATCTCACAGTCAGCTGTTAGTCTGTGAAATGACACACCTGCAGACGACGACGGGAATGAATAAACATCCTTAAAACACCCTAAAATAAACAACATTTCCACTGCCTGGCTGTTATTAAATTTAGTCATGTTAAATAGTAACACAAAATAATATATGTGAGGGTAAATGTGTGGGGGTATATTTGTAGCAATAGCCAACAATAAACTGTATGGGTCTTTTGTGTCAAAAATCATTAGGATATTAAGTAAAAATCATGTTCCATGAAGATATTTTGTAAATTTCCTACCGTAAATATATAAAAACTTAATTTTTGATTAGTAATATGCATTGATTAGAAATTAATTTGAACAACTTTAAAGATGATTTTCTCAGTATTTAGATTTTTTTTTTTTTTTTTTTGCTTTCTCAGATTCCAGATTTTCAAATAGTTGCATCTCGAACCAAAATTGTGTTATCATAAAAAACCATACATCAATGGAAAGTGCATTTATTCAGTATGTATAAATCTTAATTTAGAAAAAAATTGACACTTAAGACAAATAGTATTAATAATAAAAATAAATTAATAATAATACATTCTTTATAAGTATTTAAGTATTTAATTCTGTATGCCGAATTTAACAACGGACTTTGAGAAAAAAGAAAACACGTTTTTTTTAATGGATTAATGTGCATGTTGGCAGCGTCACTTTTATGACTCCGTTGGTTTCAGAAGAGAAGCACGCTTGTGTTTTAAGCTTTGACTGATAGCAGCATCTGCGGTGTCTCTCTCGTAATAATTCTGCATGTGTGTTATCAGAGAGCAGATCTTCACAGGCCTCACAGGGCCGCATTGTGTTTCAGGAACAGGTGTCTTTCTGTCCAGGCTTGTAGTGCACTTCTCTTACAGTCGAACCCAAACCAGATGCAGCTCCTCTGACAACTTCAATGCTTTCATGATGTGACGTCCATCAAATATTAATGCTGTATCCTCCAGCTAATCACAATCACTCAATGAAGCCCAGAGGAGCAAAGAACCGCTGCTTTTATGTCATTGTGGTTTTTAATTTGAACAGACAGATTCGTCTCTTTTATGCTCAGGTGAGGTGGACTCGCATGGCAATTATTCTGACACATAAAATTACTTTCTATTATTCTTCAATTATTTTAGTTTGATGTTGATGCATGCTAGGCAGTGCTTTTATTGTTAACTAATAATATTTTTTTTTTAAATGGTTTCTGTGCCTAAATAATGACATGAATGAAAATACAGATGAAAATGGAAACATAGATGACTATAAAGGCTGCAAAAAAAAATTATAATAATAAAAAAATAATAATAACATATTAAAATGTGTAAGTTAAATAAAAAAATGGAAATATAAAAATAAAAGCTAATTCAAAATAATAATAAACTCTCTCTATATATAAATTTTAATATTATAATATCTATAAATCTTCAAACATAAAAGACTTTAAGTCTATTTTTTTTAACTTTCAAACACATCTTTGCCAAGTCAACATTCAAGTTTGTCTAGCTTTTCTATTTTTTATTATTTCCTTTGAATGCTAAAAGTAATTCTTTATACATTCATATACAGTATTTTAATTTCCTGGATCACAAATTCAAAGGCTCTCAATGATGAACAACCTACAAAAGGTTTAACAGTCTGCGGCAAATGTGCAACAATTTCCACAAAACACTACAAGATTTGACGGTTTGTGTCTCATGCAAGGCTCTAAACGGATTCTTTTTCAATGCACAAAAACCTTGTGCGCAGCTAGGGTTTTTACTCGATCAGAATACACTATAAAGCAAACTTTCTTCATTCTGTCTTCAGGGAGCATCTGGTGTCTCTCCTCAGCTCTCCGTTTCCTGTTTCCTGTGTCTGATTTCCTGTTGGATTCACCTCCGCCCTCAACATCGCTGTCATGAATCTGTGTCAAACCAACCTGCCAAAACTCGCTATAACATACCCACTAACAGGTTTAATCTATGAGTTCAGTTCCTTATGCATCACAGAACAAGCTGTTTAATAAAGAATAACTTTTCCAAACGCTGACAGCAGCTTCACGCGTGTGTTTACTTCATGCAAGCATCTGCGGGAATCTGTGTCACGGAAGAGGAAGAGAAAACGTCAAGGAAACACACAAAATCTGACAGACTGTCATGCAGAACATACAAAATCAGACTCATGTTTGTTTGTTTGCAATAACAATAAAGCATCTGGTTCAGCATCCCGGTTGAAAATACCGTAGTAAAACCCCTCAAAGGTTCCTTCAGAGACTCAAAGAAGGAGATCACAGTGTCTTTGTGATGCTCGCTCGCTCGCTCTCAGTCCAGGTTCCACAATCATTTGGGAATCTTGAATGTGTTAACACATGCAGATGCACACTGATGAACGAGGAGAGCCTCTTGAAGCACATATGTGGAAACCAGACCAAACAATAACTTCAGCATGTCTCAGAGTCGTTTCTGTCTTAGAGAGCTGCGTGATTTGTTAAAAAACTTTTTTTCTGATAAAAATACCTCTTTCAATGTAACGTGTTTTTCCAAAAAAAATTCAAGATGCAGGTTGCAGTGTTTGTTTGTAGGCCTGTTCAATTTGGCCCAAATTTATGTTTTTATACAACTAATAATAATTTAGAGTGAAAATATTAAAATTATGATATTTATTATTATGTTTAAATATTTATTTCACAATAATATCACTATGTGTTATTATTATTAACAATAATAATAATAATAATAATAATAGATTGTTTCCTAATTGTTAAAATTATTTTATAAAGTAAACACAATTATATATATATATATATATATATATATATATATATATATATAATATTTCACTTTAAATTAAAAAATACATATATAATTTTTTTATTTATTATTAGTAAAATTATTAGAATTAAATTTTTTTATATAACTAAAAAATAAGTATTATTACAATTCTAATATTTCTCTGTTAAGAAAAATAGTATTTAACAGGACAAATATCTAAATAAAATAAATTATTTAATACTGTAAAACTTTAATACACATATATAAAAACAATATCAGTATATTAAAAATACTAATTATAATATTTCTCTTAAGAAAATGTGTATTTAATAAAAAAAAACTTTTTTTTTCAAACTACAACTGTAAAATTGCATTAGTAATTTATAGAAAATGAGTAATATTTGTGAGTAAATAAGAAATCACAATCACAAAGCGAATATCTATAAATGTCTTCATTTCTTAATTTTCAATCATTAAACCAGTAAAAGTTTAGGCAGAAAATCACGAGAAGGCCTTAAAGCTTAACTCTGAAGCGCATAGCACATATATTCATGTAATTAAATCACAGCATGTTATTTGGATAAGCTGTGCAACCCTACTGTCTTAAGTGAAATGTTTTTTAAATCTATATTTTTTACACCTGTTTTATGAAAATGCTAGATGATTCACGTCTACATCAAGTCACTAACTATAAGTGTGAGTGAACACGATAGATGCTATTCTATCTGGCCTCTGAACAAGAAAGTTAAATGTCTTTCTGTCACTTAATTCTGGAAAAGCCCTGAATGTATTAGATAATGAAGAGGGCCTTGCCCCGTCCACTTAACTCTACAACTACAGTTATGATTGCATTGTCCATTACCCAAATGGACAGCACTCTGTCGTATTGATCTTCTCCCCTTTCCAGTCGCGCTCATCTGCATCGCTGCAAACCGCGCCTCGGCCGCGACCCGATAAATCAGAGCTATTATCAGCGTCCTCCGGCGGGGTCCACAGACCTCCAGGGAAACACACAGGCTCCTTAAGGAAGATTAATGAGCGCTCCGGCCGGATACGTGACCCCACATCTGAGCTTCATGCCTTAACAGGGACAATCGCAAACAGCAGGACGCTTTATTAACAAGGGAGGACGAGACCCGGGCCATTAGCTGCTTTTGACCCGTAAAGAGACAAACTCTCAAAACGTCTCCCAATTTACAACTGTGTCTGTATATAGCTGAAGACTGCAGTAAAATGTTCCAAAACATGCATTCATGTAGAAAAGAAAAAAAAGTATAATAATAATAATAACAAAAATTATTATTAATAATATGAGTCTCAACTGAGTCTCTATCTAGTTTCAAACTGTGCATTAATACCCCCCCCCAATTCATATATATATTTATTTATATATCTAACGACAAAGTGTGCAGTAAAATGTCCCAGATCATGCTTTAATGTAAAAAAAACAAAAAACTATAAGTATAATAGGATGTACTACTACTACTACTAATAATAATAATAACAATAATAACTATAATAAAAGGAATGAATTTATTATTTTTATTAAAATAATTAAGTCTCCATCTTACAACAAACTGTGCAGTAAAATGTCCTAGAACATGCTTTAATGTAATAATTAACAATAAGAATATAAGGAATGCATATAATAATAATAATAATTACTGCAATAAAAGTTTCCAGAGCATTATTATTTATAAATATACTGAAAGGAATGCATATATTATTATTATTATTATTATTATTAACTGCAATAAAATGCCCTAGAACATGCTTTGTGTTAACAGATTGATAACAAAAATGCATTTGGCAGCTTTTATAAATGTAATTAGTTCATGCATTCCCTGGGAATCAAACTCATGACCTTGGTGTTGCGAGCACAATGGCTTTCTTCAGTAAAAAAAAAAAAAAAAAAAAACATACATTGCATAGTGTTCTTTTCCATAACGTGGGGGAAAATGACCAAAAAGCCCTATCTACACATCTAGTGCACTATATTCCACATCTTCTTCACAAGTCTGTGGTGTTGTGGCTGAAATGTAGCACATTATTTGCTGAAATTCCCTTCTGTCACACTACAGCAGACAGCACATGAGATCTGTGGATGTCTATTATTGTGCTTTCCTGAGCTTGAAGGCCCTGCTGCACATTATGAAGAAAGAAACACACTCCGGACATCACACACACACACATCTGCGCTCCTCAGAAGAAAGACTGACAAACCAGGACAGGATTCAAACCAGTGTTTGAGTAAAGCTGTCGGAGATTATGCACGAGACGATGCAGATATTTGGCGTCTCAACACCTCATGAGCTCTACCAACCCAAACCTGCGTGGCACAGCAGGCTTTTCAGCAGATAAAATGTAGTTTCATGCTTCGGATACGAGAGAGGAGATGAAGCTTAAATCAGAAACATGTGAACTGAAGCCGCTTCATAAAGAAGACGAAAAACAGGTGAATCACATCCAGAATAAAGCAGCAGAAAGAAATCACGTGAAGAATCACATCAGCCTTCATTTTTATTAATACATTTTTCAGCATAATGTTTTTATTTCTATTTACCTTTATTTCAGTTTTAGTTTTAGTGATTTTAGTACTCCACCTTATTTACTTATTTAAATTTTCAGCATTTATCATTCAAGTTTTTAAATTAATTAACTTTTTCGAAGTTTTTACGATTTTAATCTATTTCATTTTATTTCAGCTTTATTTCAATTACTGAAAAATATTTAAATATTTATTTCAGTTTCTTGCTAAGGCAACATGTATGATTTCCATTTATGTTTTTTTCAATTATTTGAAAATATTAATTTTTTATGTATTTATTTAAAAATATATTTTTTATTTTATTTTTATTATTGTGTTCTATGTCCGCTTTATTTAAATTACTGAAAATCATTTTACTCGTTTTTAATTTGTATAATGTTACTCTAATATTTTGGATTAGCTTTATATATAATTACTAAAATTTTGGCAATTACACTATTTTGTTGTGTACTTTTATGTCTTTGTTTTTTGTATTTTTATTTATTTCTAATATTTCTATTTTATTTCAGATTTATTTAAATTTCATGAATTAATTTTGTAGTTTTTAATTAGTATAGTAATATTATACTAACATTTTGAATAATATTTCATATTAATTTATTTGTATATATAATTTCTTTCTAGTTTTAGTCATTTAAGTACTCAAAGTTTAACTTATTCTCATGAAAAACAACAGATGAATCTCATCCATAATGAGCATGACGTGAAGAATCGCCTCGTCTTTCTTCCACCAAACGCTCTTCTTATCAGCTGGATGGAGATGGAGTGGAATCAGAAGTGTTTATCCTTGGCTTTAGAAAAGAATAAACTCAGTCAGATGAAACGCAAACAGGCCTTCACTTCCTCCAGCAGACGAGCCAGAAAGGCTTCACAAACACACCCGTGTGGTCTGGATCTGATCGTCCCAACATGCATCTACATTATAGAAAAATGGACTTATGAATATCCCACAAGAAAAAGAGATGTTCAGATGCAGAGGATTCCAGATGTGCTGATTTCACTGCTTTATGAGAGTGAGGAAACGTTGGCAGGCGCCTCGATCCACGCGGCACTTTGAGAAAACATGAGAAATTATAAACACCAGTTTATTGCTAATGGAAAGAAACACGACACTCTTCAGTTCTTCTCACATAAAATGACTTCTACTCATAATATGAGATCAGAAAGGCAGAAAAGCTGCTCTGAATCTCAAAATTCAGAATCAGCAGAATAGAGTTCACAGATGCATCTCAATGCTGAGATGAAGTTGCATCTCCAACTTCATTCCCTTTAAAACAATGCTTTTGGTCAACTAGTTAATGAATATATTTTTTGTTCGGACTAACAAAAGACTAGTTTACTTTTATGTCTTCTGATTCATTGTTTAAAGCAGCACAGCTAAAACATTAACAATTATAATGACAACACTATTAATCAACCATCCTGGCCAATGTTATATTAGTATTATTTATATGCTGATAATTATTACTTCTGTTTTTAGGTTTTTTATATTACTATAAAATAGCTTTGATTTTTTTATTTATTTAATTTTACATAATTTTAACTTATTTCAGTTATTTGCCAATGCAACATTTCTCATTTTCATTTAAATTGTAAAATTTTCATCCAAATTTATATTTTAAATTATTTTATTTTAGCTTTTATTTCAATTATCAAAAAGCTTATTTTTTATTTTTTATTATTATACAGTATCAATATACAAATATGGAGAATTGTCATTTTATTTATTTATTTATTATAGAAATTTAGCAGTTTAGCAATTTTATTAGGTACTTTAGAATTTTTTAATTTGTTTGTTTTTATTTATATTTAGCTTTCATTTATTTCATTTTTAGTCTAGAAAGTGTTCAGTTAGTTGTCATTTCTCATATTAATTTAATATTTTATATATATATATATATATATATATATATATATATATATATATATATATATATATATATATATAATTCTTCATCTAATATTTAGATTTCATTTTATTTCACCTTGATTTCAATTACTCAAAATGTTAACAATAAATACTCCCATTTCTAGACCTTGTACAGAAGGTTTTACATATTTAATGAAACACATACTGTACAATAATGCTTTGTGAGGATCAGTGTATTACAGCATTACGTGAACCCCTTTGAAACAGATCGGAGAGAACAGAAACGGCCTGAAAATCCCATTACTTCTGGAAAGGTCATGGCAGAGTGCAGTGTTCCTGAGAGACCGTGCACACACACACACACACACACACACATACACAGCCGCATCACAGCAAACACGGCTGCTGATAATACCTGCTAGAATTGATTTAGGCTGTGATTGGAATAAAATCAGTTTTGGAGGTGAAGTTCAAGGTTTTGCCCCAGTTCCCGAGACCCATTTCCTGCCGAATCTGCAAATATTTGCCTCCAGAGGGCTGACGCAATCACATAGCTCATAAAACAATCCGCCCCTGCAATAGTTTGAAAAATACAGCCTGCCGAAATGTGTTTTATATTCCCTTTCCTAATTATAGCTCTTTTCCTCTCGCCGTGACATCACATGACTAATACTGACACTACAGTAAATCCAAAAATTAAAAGTCTGTCACCATTTGTCATTCCCCCTCATGTCATTTCTTTCTTTCTTTTTTCTTTTTTTCTCACTTTTCGTGCTTCCTTAAGTCGTGTTTATTCACACGTTTTGTTTTGGCTGAGAGAAAACCTCAGAATCCTGAAATAGCAGACCCCTGACACGAATTGAGAATTTATAATGAGCCGGTCTGGAAAATAAGAGGAACGGGAAAGAGTTTTATCTCCCAGACAGCTGTTTGACCCTGTGACAGACACTGGGAGAAACATCCAGTGGGAATCTTACTCCTCCAGCACAACTGAAAATGTAAAATAATTAGCTTATAATTACCAGACAGAAGAGACTTGGTGTTGTTTCCAAACTAATGGAAATATATCGGTATCGTCATCGGTCAAAACGAGTTGAAAATATCGGTATATTGGCTACCGACCAAACGAGTTGAAAAATATCTGCATATCGCTATTGTACAAAACCAGTTGAAAAATATCGGCATATCTGCGAAAATGAGTTGAAAAATATCACCATATTGGCTATTGTCCAAAACAAGTTGAAAAATATCGCCATATCGGCCAAAATGAGTTGGAAAATATCGCCATATCAGCTATCGAACAAATGAGGTGAAAATGTTTGGAATATCGGCTATTTTCCAAAATGAGCTGAAAAATATCGGCATATCGGCTATTGTCCAAAACGAGTTGAAAAATATTGGCATATTAGCTTTCAACCAAAAGATTTGAAAAATATCAGAATATCGGCAAAAATGAGTTGAAAAATATTGGCATATCGGCTATCGGCCAAAACGAGTTGAAAATTATTGGCAAATCGAATATCGGCAAAATTCAATATTGTGCATTCCTATCCTACACCTAAACCTACCCCTTACAGAAAACTACATGCAATTTTTATATTTCAAAAAACACTGTTTTGTAAATTTTTAAGCCTTTTATCTTATGGAGATACAGGAAGTATCTTCATTATACACATTTGGGTCCTCTTGAACCATATATATCAGAACAGACACACACAAAATAACAGAATTCTCCAAAAACTTTCTTTCAGCCAAGAAAATCATTTCGGTCTAGTTTTGGCACGACAGTGGTTTCTCACAGGCCTGATCTCCAGATATCACAGCTCAGAGCTGCTGAACGTGAGACGTGGCTAATACAGACTCATCCGCTGGAATGTTTGCGGACGGCTGGAGAATAAAGCAGGAAAAACACACTTCTGCTGAAAGCGTCGCATTTCTCGCCTGTAATCAGGATTTTGTGCTCGTTCGGTGACATCGAAGCTTGTCTTGTTTTGATCTGCTGCAGTCGCGCCTAATATCACGATTAAAAGACTACTGCTAAAATCCACAAATATGATGCAAGAGCTACTCGATCCTTCTTTTGTGCAAACGGGAAATCTCCCGAGGAGTGTTCTTGGACGGACACAAGACCCGAGTGTCTTAAAGACTTATTTACATTGTGGCGAAGGTATGATTAACTTGTTAATGTTGCACATAACTACGCTCAGCCAAAGTCAGCAAATGAGTGGATTTGTAATCAAAACTAAACGATTCTCAAGGAGAAAGCGTATCCTGAAACCACAGCAGCGTTCCCAGCATTCGTCTGTCTCTTTCTGACCATCTAAACCATGTGGTTTGTCAGCTCGGAGAGACGTGGCTTGTGTTTCTCTACCATAAACGGCTTTAAAAGCAAACCATGTTTGATGCAAGCTTCTATTAGAGAAACAGACGCATCAACAAGACACAAAGCAACAAACAAACCTTGTCTATTTGCATGAAAGCGCTACTTTAGACTTTCAGAGGTCACAGCATTTGACCCTTGAAACCAAAGCCCGACGCAGCCTTCAAAACCTCAAACACGCTCCAACACATGATGATTGAGTAAATACTAAAGCAAATATACAAAGCCATGAATGAATAAAGAGATAAAATACTGCGGTCCTGAAACGGATACAGCATTGAGTCAACATGCAATCAAAACTGACCTTATTTAATTCCTTGATGGGCTTTGTGTTCTTGGTCTTGCTAGGAATGATTCATCAGAGCACATTACTATTACATTTTAACTATTACATTGACAGCTGGCATCGCTAGTCCTAGAAGCTTTTCACTATCCAGTCCATTACTGATGGATAAAATCAAGTCCTATCTTACATTTTTTCCAAACCCCCCCCCCAAAAAAACTAATTTTTTATTTTTTATATATATATATATATATATATATATATATATATATATAATTATAAATAAATATTATATATATATATATATATATATATATATATATATATATATATATATATATATATAAATATGTGTGTATGTATAAATATATGCTAGTAATAATTTCACAAATAATTATAAAGAAACGTCAAGCAACATACTGATTTAAAAGTGAAATGTTTTTTCTTGTAAATGTACTACAATAATTGAATAACTTTGAAAAATCATATTACAGAGTGGTTTCGCTCTGAAATACAGCACATTATGGACTTAAAATGGGTTGTGAATTTCATGCTGACTTGATCTTACACCCTTCAAATATATTAATAAAGTTATGCTTTAAGTATATCTCAGTCTGTCTATGAGAAAGCCATGTGTGTGTTAGATATAACACAGAATAAAACCAGTCTGCAGGACTCAGAGAGAAAGAGGCTTTCCCAATAACATCTAATGTAGAGGATCTTTGTTTTTCTCTCGTCTGCTGCTCACCGCAGAACGGAGGAAATAAAACGTTGGGAAATCAATAAATAAAAGGTTTATATTCCTCCGAAGTGAAATCACCCCGAGGTGACGCTTCCCATGTGTCGAGCGTTATAAACCCGACTCGATACAGAGTTTATCAGCTCAGCGTGTGGAAACAGTGAGGAAAGACTGTGAATCATTCTCTTCAATACATCTGGATGAACAAACAAACTCGCACTGATTTCATCACAGCTCCTGTGCATCTTCCGGTAAAGTGTGTTTTGATTGCTTTTTTATGGTAATCTGTAGATCAGAAGTGACTCCGATTTCATAAAACACAAACGTGTGCGACAGAAACGCTCATGTTCTGTGGATCATGGTGAGCTGTAAGTAAAAAATGACTGTGAAAAACAAAACAGTCTATATAATAAACAGATTCATACTTGTTATCCTATCATGGCATTTTAACAAATATACTGTAGTTAAAAAAACGTGACTAAAAAAGAAAGTGAACCTTTTAACCAACACAGCTTTTAATCTGAGATAAAAACTATACAATATAAGGCAAATAAATCAAAAGTGATGAAAGATGCTTTTTTTAGAACCTGTTTAAAAACAATCAGATGTCAAATGAAAGAGGCCTTCTCTAAACTGAGTTTGAGTCGTTCAGCTGATAAAGTCGGTGTTGACAGAAATCTAATCCATCTATTTGTTTTAAAGGGGCTTCTGAGTTTTACGGTCCCCTGATGTTACGTTACACCACTGCTGCTTTTCCCTCCGTTTTACAAGCACATGAGTAACTTCGTCGCCGCTTTAAACCTCTCGGGCGCTGAAAGCAGTGTTTAGGCCTTGACCTTGTCACGTTCGGAGGGTTAGGCCTGATTTTACACCGGGGGGTTCGCGTTAAGGGTCCGCAAAGACAAAAAGCGAGCTTGTCTCGGGTCCCTAGCTGCTAAACACTGCTGCTAATGCTCCTTGTACAGGAAGCCTGAGGAACAATGAGCTTTTCTACCCACAATTAGCCGTGCTACAGACGCATACTAATCAGAGCGCAGCGGGTCACACACAGGAGGAAGTTCTGCAGAAACGTCTCTCATTACTGGCTAACTATTGCCGATGAATAATTAGAAACTTAAAGTGTGAACACAGAGCGGCGTGGCGTAATGTCAGGGGAGACGGTGATATTTGGTGTCCTCTGTAGAGATCATCCGTCTGCATATTCAATGAGAAACCAGCAGCTGCCACAACAACCTGACCTTTGACCTCAGACTCAGCCGGAAAGTTCATTCACGATTCCAGCGACATCCATCCGAGCGCAGACGGAGAACAACCGACCATTTACATGAGACTTTGATTTCTATATATATAACGAGCCTCTGCTGAATATAATGAAGGAGGCTGACGGTGGGATTTGATTTACAGACTATTTAATTGTTATTTACTGAAAGCAATAGGGTTTTATGCAGACAAACAGAATGCATGCAAAATCATGATCTGAAAATGAGGTGGTTCAAGCTCAACTGATGCTGTTTTCTTTCTTTTGTGACTCATTTTGCAATTTTCAACACTTAACAAGTAGGTGCCAACAAATTGCTTTTTATGAGTAAATCACTAAATAATTTACTCAACTGATTTGTTCAACATCACTGATTCATTTGTAAACTAAACAAATGGGTGTCTTTTTGAATCAGTCATTGAATCATTTACTCAACTGATTTGTTCAACATCACTGATTCATTTGTGAACTAAACAGATGGCTGTCTTTATTAATGAGTCATTGAATCATTTACTCAACTGATTTGTTCAACATCACTGATTCATTTGTGAACTAAACAAATGGCTGTCTTTGTGAATGAGTCATTGAATCATTTACTCAACTGATTTGTTCAACATCACTGATTCATTTGTTAACTAAACAAATGGCTGTCTTTATTAATGAGTCATTGAATCATTTACTCAACTGATTTGTTCAACATCACTGATTTATTTGTGAACTAAACAAATGGCTGTCTTTGTGAATGAGTCATTGAATCATTTACTCAACTGATTTGTTCAACATCACTGATTCATTTGTTAACTAAACAAATGGCTGTCTTTGTTAATGAGTCATTGAATCATTTACTCAACTGATTTGTTCAACAACACTGATTTATTTGTGAACTAAACAAATTGCTGTCTTTGTGAATGAGTCATTGAATCATTTACTCAACTGATTTGTTCAACAACACTGATTCATTGTGGAGTGCAGTTACTGTGTCGGAAATGCACAACGTTAAATTCTTCTATAGCTTTGTTTCGAAATATGTACATTGGCAAAGCAAAAACAGACGAAGTAATTGACAATTCTGTGATTAAATTGTACTTTACTCAGTATTAACTTGTATATTGAACTGTTGTTGAATACAAGCAAAAGCAAACTCGCAATTATGCCTTCAGACTAAATATCATTCACGTGATCAGCTGCAGCATGATGACATTCAGAACAGCACTGATGCTCCAGTAATATTATTTTTAAAATAATAATTCAAAAGAACAGCCTGGAATCGTACAGATGTGTCGGAGCAGATGTATAAAATACACATCTGTGGTTTTGCTGGAAATAGATGTCCCTCCCTTTAACAGTTTCTCTTGTAAAACTCAGTGGCGTGTGCACCCTGCAGACCCGTGACCAGTTCCCCGTGACTCATTAATCTCATTCAGCCAAATATAAAGAGTAATATTTGTGTTAACTAGCCATTACCAAAGACAGGTGATAATTGAATTACTGGCGTAACAGCGGGACTCTCTGTGGGCCTGGACAATTTTTTCCCTCCCATTTCCCAAATAATGTTGTTGGAGTTTATTGGACCCAGGAGTACATGCTATGACCGTGCCATAATTAGCCCTGACTGATGGCACGTATTTAACATCAAACAATTAGCGCACATTCTCTTTTTCAGCATAAAGGCTCAAGATTGGGGGCTCTGGCCGCTGGCTTGATGAAAACCAGTTCTGGCATGGCCACCGAATCAATTATGAAGTGAAAGTGAGCGGTGTCTTCTGGGTAACTGTCATTCTGTTGCGCAAGGATTAATTAATGTGTTTCCAAAACTGAGCTTTTTTTTAAACAGAGCAGATTTAAGCCAAAGCCTTGTGTCTAGCCAAGTTTTCATTAATTTATTCTACAGTGACTCTGTATGATTTATGTCTGTAAAATCCACATCCATCGACAGCCTTCAACAAAATCCACAACCATCTAATTGAATGCCGGTAATGCTGACAGCCCAAAGAGTTATTCAAAACAAATAAAGTCTACATGATACAGCATTAACTCGCTTTATGTGATGCATTTTGGGCTGATTTCAGTCTTCAGTCTATAAAAAAGTTCAAAGAAGTGATTAGAATCTATTTTAAACACTCAGGTTTTTCTAATAAAACTGAAAACTTTCATGCATTTTTTTGCTGTTCGCTTACACAACAACAGCGCTTTGACAGCCTGAGAATGCAAACGTTTGAAAACTGGTTTCAAAGTGCACGTTTTTTAAAACTATACTGTTATCATTTCTTTGTAAACTATACAAACACAAATTTGTGAAAACATTGACATCATGCACATACATACTGTATAGCATGTTCAGTATATAGGAATGCATATGTGCACATGTGTATAGTGTTTCTTTACAAAATAACATTGCAAATGTGGATTGTTTAAACAATGTTGTCTTCTGTAAACAAATCTTTCCAAAACAAAGTAAAAAACATTTTCAACTAAAAACTATTTTTTATGCAATTTGGGCATTCATATGTATGCATGTGATGTGTTCAGTCTATAAGAATGCATGTGTGCACAAGTGCATAGAGTTTCTTTAAAAAAGTAACATCGCCAACTAGTGGCCTGGCATGCATAATGCAGCCTTTTTAGTCATTATTGCGAATCTGTGTGAACGGAGATTTGATAACGTTGTCGTCTGTACACAAAACTTTTTAAAATATACAGAAAAAAACTACTGATGCATAATGTAGCGTTTTTAGTTGTTTTTGTGGATCCATGTGATTGGTGATTGTTTTGACAGCATTAAATGCCAAAAGAAAAAAAACTTTCGTGTAAATGTACCCTCGAACTGCACATCTGTATGTTCGGAGGCAATTGACACTGGCAGCCAATCAAATGCGACAGCACAGAAAACGCCCAAATCCAGCATGGCGGTTCCAGTCAGTGGTCTCCAGAGATAGTCTTTTGAGGCCGCTGGAGCACAAAGAGGGTTTAATTATCTTGCTTTGTTATTCGCACAACAGATCTGCTTCATCCCCTTAAAAGAAGATTCCACTGTGAACTGCTGGCCTGGTGTCCCTCCTCAAACGGACCACTGGCCACTTTGAAGCCCATTCTTTCAGTCCCATCATGGGGCATTTGTTTTTTGGCTTGGAGCCAGGAATCATGGGGGTCTCTCAGTTGGTGCGCTGGGTTTCATAGAGCTTGTGTGATAGACAGAACGCTCTACTGAAGAAGAGAGGCTTTGAAATACTTGACGGAGACAGAACCCTGCGGGGAGCGACACTGCGCTGGGAAATGTGAGCGGTTCTGTTTCCTTTAGTCTGGGACTGTAAACGTTTGCATTGCACAGATTAATGGAGATTCAGAAACACAGCAGAGCAAGATGTTGGGGCCATTTTTCTGTAAGGCTTCCAGGCCTGAGTGGAATTACAGTACATTACTGGAATATAAAAATATATATATAAAAAAAAAATAATAATAATAATAAAAATAAAACAGTGAAGTAAGTCCTGAGACTGAATAAATATTTTCTGTTCAAACTAGGCAGCTGAGTAGAGATGGTTTGAGTTCTGGTGTGTCATATTATAAACATCTAGTGATCACAAACAACTGAAACTGCAAGAACGAGACAAAGGTAGAAAAACGAAATGGAGTAAAAGAGAAGAAATTAAATTAAATTGAATTAACTTATAGAAAAAATAAATGAAATAAAATAAAAAATAAAAAATAATTCAAAAAATAAAATAAAATAAAATAAAATAAAATGACAAAATAAAAAAATTAAATTAAATTAAATTAAATTAAATTAAATTAAATTCTCGAATCTCAAAAATAAACATACGTTTAAACTAAATAGCTAAGCAGAGATGGTTTAAATTCTGGTGTTTCAGGTTCTACTTTTACTTTTTATTTCTACTGCATTATACTTCTAGCAACAGGAACTAAAAGGAAAAAAAATCAATTACTGTGCAAATGTCATGTTTGTCTGAATTAGGCTCAAAAAAACACTGAATAAATACTTCTGTTAACTACTGTGCTTGAGCTCATGTCGTTTATTCTCATTTCTTAAGGGACATGAGATAAGTCTTGGCCTCCAGTGGGCCTTTAGCCTGACCTTGTGTACAAACCTCCACGGCATTCATGTGATACACCATCAGTGAGAAAAGGAATTTGTTCCGTTTACATAAGGGACGCAACCTCCGTGCCAGCGTGCCAAGGGCTCAGCGTTTTTCCAGATGGCATCGGATTAAGATCCGACTCTCAATACGTTTTCCACCATCAGGAAAGTGGCTTTATCCTAATATAGGATTCCTCTGAGAAAAAGAGCGAAATAATGAAAACTGAGCCGGTTTACAAGTGTCAATTAAGTCTTGCTGAAGAATGCAGATAAGAAATAAAGCACAAAGAGTCAGTGGACTAGAACGGCAGCGCAGTTTATCCTTTATTGTGTTTGCTATTGCAATAAAAGTTTCTACTGTATAAAGTTGTTTTATTTGTGTGTTTCCCGCAAGGTTGAGCCACAGAGCACGAGTAATATTTGTTTTATAATAATCGCTTCGCCCTGAGCTGTAAAATCTGAAACTAAATGGAATCCAGCACAATATACGGCACTTAATAACAGCAAACAGAGCACAGCGGGACAAAAGCATCCGCTCGTAATATTATTAATAACCCGGCTGCACTTCACGTGGTGATTTTCCTTGTTTTCCCTTATTTCCACTGCCGTACAGATAGACAGCGTGTCCGGTCTCTAAAGGATGCATCCGCCATCGATTATTTCAGACATTTAACAGAAATTGCAAATGCAGCCTGGAGCTTGAAAGCATGGCCTCTGCATTCATACTTCCATTTCAGTAATTGCAGATATGAAATGGTACAATTTTCCTGCAAATTGCAGGTATTCCTATTCGTGTGACAATAATGGAAAATGCTACAACTTCAAACAAACCATCATGGGGGAAAAAAATGGAATTAATTATTGTGCTATTTGACAACTGCACCATGCCAAAGTGTGCTAAATCCATCAGTTAAACGCAGCTTTCTTCAGCCAAGCACAATAATCTTCCCCTGAAGCCTGAATAGCACTTCAATCCATCTGTGGCTCGTATTAGTGCTCAGAGACTCTAAGATGTTTTGCTCCGGAGCGACACCAGCGGCAGACATCCACTCCCCGCAAATGATAGATTCCCCAAAACCAAACAGCGCCAAAGAAAGTTAGTCCGGATTCCAAGAGAGCATTTCCCATGAAAGCGTGTCGAAAACTACCGGGTCCCATCACACGGGGGCAAAAGGGTGGCTGGAAAACAGCCTCGTGACTCATTAGTGGGGGATTTAGACACATGACCTGTGATTGGACAGCTGGAGATGCACTGTGCTGCTGATTGGCTGGGACAGATTTAGAAATGCTGGTGAACATAAGAGAGAAAAATCACACGTTAGATCTCTATTCTACACAGCTGTGAGACAAACTCTCAGATGTTTGTCCAACACTCTCGGACAAATAGGTACAAAAGCTCTCACTGGGACAGGACTTTTTCAAGAGAGAAACTTTTGTCCTTATTTACATTTAAATACTTCAAGATTCCATATTAGTGCCAAAATGTAAATTTTAGTACCTAAAGCATGCATATTAGCACCTTAGTGGTAGTCTACATATAAGGACCTTTTGAAAGAGTATTGCTCCAGTAACAGATTTTGTACCTTTTTTTTTCTTTTCTCTTGAAAGTCTCAGAAAAAATGACTAGTAAACACACATTAAATCAAGAGTATAAGAAAACATATTTTTAAATCATGATTATTTAGCAAAAAATATATATATAATCACAATTATTAATCACAATTATCATAGAGCACATGCAAAGTTCATGGTTTCCAGGTTGAAAAGAGGTTAAGCAAACCAATAGGCGTAAACGTATATATTTTTGAAAAAAACTCTGAAAATTAAATTTCTTGAGATTAGGCAACCCAACCATGAAAGCTCGTTACCAATGCAACATAACGCAAATTCAAATTTAAAACAAAATGTTTTAATATCAAAGATAAAAATATATAAATAAACAAACATTTGAGATAAGGTGAAATTGTTAAAATATATTTAATTTTGCAGCCCTATGTTTTTCAGTCTGACCGAGCCATCAATCTGATTATAAATGGATCATTTGAGTGCATCTAATCATAGCTGACGTCTCAAACTGTGCTCAAATTTACCAAAAGCCTAAAGTGTGCATTCAAAAGACTCAGTATGAACTCAGATGTTTCTCAACAGATGATCAGAACTGCTTACTGCATTCATTTTACAGCTCTATACTCTTACTGCATGACTGTTTTTATTTCTCCAAAGAGATTTCATTCCAGAAACAGAATGAAAGATCACTGAGAATGCAAATCTGTCCATGAAACAGCAACAGTTGTGCAATAAAATTACATTCAGGGTGACGAACAATTGATGACTCAAAAGCTGCCTGATCTGAAACACATTTTCATGCACATACTCATTTTAGTAGTGCTTTAAATTTATGAGACTTATTGTCTTTTAAAAAAAAATCTTGTGCTACAAAACGACCATCACGAAGAAACAATCTATCATGGACATCAAGGTTTAAAGCATTGAGAAGACGTGCTCTGATTCATGTTACAGATTATTCTGCTCATCGCTGAAAATCACACAGAACAATCCACTATTCAAGACAAATAAAGCTCCTTTTTAGAGCAAAATGCACTACAATAACGCTGGCTAATAGTTCATTTCATGGTGCATGTGATCCGCTTCAATAAGCCAAAATAACTCAATGTTGACTCAATAAAACGTCTGGACACACACACTTGTGACCTTTTCTTAATGAAAATAAAGGTATTAATGAGGCATGTTCCAGGCGGTACAAACATGACAATAACCAATGACGCACAGATACTTACGAGGAACTGAACTACATGATGTGTGGCGCAACTAAATGCTCCCAAATAATTCATGTAATATCATATATAAGATCGCTCAATCCTGGTTATAAAACCCTGAAGCACATGGAGTAAGACAGAATGAATCCCTGTGGCTCTTGATGATATTTTGAGTTCTTATGAAGCGAAATGATCAGTCTGTGCAAGAAACTGAACATTATTTACAGCATTATCACCTGTAATCCAGAGCCTTTATTACTAATTATTATTTAATGATAATTTGCCGTTAAGTAAATCTTTCCAAATAAGTTGTTTAGTTTTGCACAATTTTTTTTTCAATTAATAAAAGTTATTTTCATAACACACCGACATTCATTGTATAAAGAAAAACCCAACATTACCATTCTTTTTCCTTTATCTTATTTATAGTCCGGCTCAATGGTAGCACATATTAGGTAAAAAATGCACTGTAAGTTGCTTTGGATAAAAGTGTCTGCTAAATGCATAAATAATCGAAGAATATGCATTACATTTAAAGCACGAGAACAGTTAAACTTGATAAGTAACTAAAAAACTCACAGCTGTGGGTCGAAACAGCAGACAACACACACTTAACCTCCATCCAAAACCACACTGAGAGGTCGTTTTCTGCAGTAAGTCAAACACTAAATAATCCAAACCGATTTTAAGATTATCGGCATCACCAGACAACCACATGGGATAAAAAATGTTGGAGTTCTGACCACATTTTTACAGGAAAGTTGCAGATTTCTGGTCTGCGTTTGCTTCTTCAGTGAATCAGTCACAAATCATTCATGGGTTTTGCGGCCGCCATAATATCAGGACAATAAAACCCCTTTTATCTCTCTGTCCTCCACAAACAAAGCCTGACCGTTGAGACTCAAGGTTGTTCCAGTAAGTCAGAAATACAGTATGTGTGTCCCCGAGAGGATTCAACACCAGACAGAAACCACCGTAAGAACAGAAAGTTACACAGAAATCAGAGCGGTCCACAGACATGTTCTTGTGATCTTAACGCCTGAATTAGAAGTTTTGTAAAAAGTTCAGTGACTTTCTTACATTTTTGTTTACTTTTTCCTTCTAGACAGATATTAATATAATACAGTAGATTACTACAGTATATGCATATATATTATATATATATATATATATATATATATATATATATATATATATAAAATGTTATTTATAATTTTTATAATATACACTGTATATTTAATTCATACATATAATTTGATAATAAATTAGAATTCTAAACAGTATCAAAAATCTATCTATATATATATATATATATATATATATATATATATATATATATATATATATATATACATATATATGTGTGTGTGTGTGTGTGTGTGTGTGTGTGTATGCTAATTATATTTTGACATTATATATATATATTGTATTTTTATATATATATATATATTTTGAATACATAGACATAAAATTCATATTTATAGAATTATATTCAACATAATGCTTAAAAATATTATTTAAAGCCATTTAAGTTATGCAAAAATTATATATATATATATATATATACATATATACCCTGCACTTTTACACTCAAGACAACAAAGAGCGGTAAGGAAAGTGTGTGTGTGTGTGTGTGTGTGTGTGTGTGTGTGTGTGTGTGTGTGTGTGTTTGTGTGTGTGTGTGTGCTTTACAGATGATCCCTGGACAAACACTGACCTTGAAAGAAGATTTGAGAGACGTGAACGACACACTCGCCCCCCGTGAACACTAATGTGGCCCTCTCTCAGAGATAATTACTCACAGCGGGGGAAAAAGGGAGGAATTTCCGTAATGACAAGCCTTTAAAACACTACAAGAGACACCATGGGCTGGCCGTCCAGCAGATGGGGTCTAATCTGAGAGAGAGAGGACGTAAAAACAGCCATCAGACGGACCACACCCTGATGAACCCCCCGCCAGACGCTTCACACCCATCAACAGTGACAGAAAAGACTTCTATAATGCTACAAAAGACTTCTATTTCAAATGAAAATTAAAAATACATCACAGTTTCCACAAAAATATGAACTGTGTTCAACACTGATAATAATCAGAGATGTTTCAAATCATCGTATTTTCATGATTTCTGAAGATCATGTGACACTGAAGACTGGAGGAATGATGCTGAAAATACAGCGGAGCATCACAGAAATAAATTACACTTTAACAGATATCCACATAGAAAACAGATGTTTTAAATTCTAATATTTTTACACTATTTTACACTATTTTACTGGAATAAATGCAGTCTTCACAAATGTACCAACCCCAATCTTTCCCCGTTTTTCAGTGTACTGCTGAAGCCAACAGAAAACCCTAATTATTTTCAGCTGACATCGGTTTAGCCGTTCTGTACGGACCTGATGTAATGCTGTTAACGTTAATGTAACATGAACTCACATTCAGCTCTGAAACACCCACTATTCATCATCCAATCAACTCCTGATGATAAAATCAATTCACGCCCTACATATGTTTCCACATTGACTTTAATAACAATAATATCCAGCGTATCATGTCCTCAGAGTGCTCTGCTGTAACGCGAGACTGATTTCAGTTAGTGTGGTCTGTTGTGGACGTCCTGAGTCAGCAGGGCTCATCGTGAGCCGAGCAGATCTGGATCAGATAGACCTTAACAAAAGAAACGTGTGTGTGTGTGTGTGTGTGACGGCGAGCAGAGACTCAATGTGAGCACATTCCACATCTATTGTGCCTCCTGCCAGACAGTGAAGAGAGAGAGAGAAACTCGTTTCATCCATGCATGTTTAAGACAGCGATTTACACAAGTCAAGACAAAAAAATAGAAATCCATTCATTGCAACTTTAGAAAAAAAAAATATATATATAAAAAATGTTAAATCTGGCCAAATGCATGCTCTAATATTTGTATAAACTTACCACATTTGCATCATATCAAGAGTGATATTACCTATAAAGAGATATACATATGAGCATTCACTGTGCAGATGAAGATATAATATAATATCCACATAATAAAATGCATAACATATGTATACATCTATATGTTAACTATATACAGTATTTATGTATGTATGCATGCATGCATATATATATATATGTGTGTGTGTGTGTGTGTGTGTATACATGTACATTTACATATTTGTATAGTTTAGATATATATGTTAATATATTAAATCGTTCCAATTTCTAATAAGTTTCATATGCATTATTTCTTAGTCTGAAAATATTTTCCATATATGAATATGTATACGTGCATATATCACATTTGGGTTTTATTTAGTTTGAAAAATATGTTTCTACACTTCAGAATATCCATTGAAAGATTTTAAGTTGAAACTTGAACTAATAGTTTCCATTCATGATTTTAATGAATATACAGACATTTAATGCACGTACATTAGCATATGAATAATTCATAATTTTTTACAGTGCATTATACATTTTTTGATCGAACCGTGAAGCTGCTGGACTCAGAAATCTCAGAAGAGAGAGAAATAGACTCAACTTAAAATGTGAGAAGATGTGAAAGCAGAAAGGTGAACGTGTGCGTCTGATCGATCTCTCTTTAATTAAAGCTGAGCGGCCACATCACATCGTCTGAGTTTATCTGGAAATGCAATCGGAGTGAGCTGCGTTCTCAGTCTGTGTGTTATATACAGTGACCCTTTCTCTCTGCTTTCATCACAATGCAGATGTGATATTGATCGTCTGTTTTGTGAGTCAGGTAATGGCACCAGGATATTACAACAGGGGAGAAATCAATGTGCTGTGCTTTAATTCTGCAGACTGGTTTCTCAGCGCAGGTGAAAAGAGCGTTTCATGGGACGCTCAGAGCTTCCCTCCTCGTCCTGAGATCAGGAGGACTGGGAGAGAAACGCTTTATTTCCACGCAGTCTGAGCCTGAACACACAGGAATCATGCAGATCATGCAACGGCACAAACAAACCTGTGAACACGTGCCAGCAGTAAATATACTGGACCTTCTGCCAGCTTCATTTTAATTAGCCTAAAATAAATAATACAGCTCTAAAATAAAGCCAGAATTTATATTTTTTTAAAAAGTAAATTATTATTATTATTATTTTATTATTGACTTATTTTGTTTTTATATGAATTTTTTTAATGCACACACTTCCAAGTCACAAAAAATATTTTTTTAATATTATAAATATATATATAAAATAATCATTTTATATTTTTTATAATTACAATTAATAATTATAAAAATTATAAAATAAATACATTTATTATTAAAATTTAACAAACAATTTTTTTTTATAATTATTAAAAATATATAATTATTTACACACTTTTTTTGTAAGAAAAAAAGAATGTTTTTTTTTTCTAAATAATGCCCACAAAAACAAAATTCAATGATAAATAAAAATTTAAATAACTAAGCACTAAGTGAAAAAATATGAGAGTAAAATTAGTGGAAAAACTGTTTGCATGAAGTATAAATGTTGTTTAAGGCATGCAAATATTGATGCTGTTCATGCACGGTATAAATAGAGGTAATATCAGAGCAATGCTGGATGGAGTTATTGAAAATAACTTTGCAAACTTTAATGTGCACGTAGTGTAAATAGACTGCTTAATTAATCTTTCATCAGACGCTTTTCAAACTCAAATTTGCTCTTAAAAATGCTTTTCTAGATGAACTGCAGTCATGATTTCTAAAACTAATTCACACAGATGTATCTTCTTTCACACAAACACTGATTTTTTCCTACATGCAAAAAGGATCTGGCAGAAAACGGCAGCACTTCTGTGCATTTTTGGCGATTAAGAAGAGCCACATGAAGGAAAACCCCTAACTAATAATCTCTGTGAAGAGAAAGTGCTCTTTGAAGCGCCGTCTCTCACTACAACACGAGCCAGATCATATTCACTCGGGTGAGAGCTAGATCAAGGAGACACAAGTCAGACTTAACAAAGCATTTCCTCTCTGTGCAAAAAACCACAGCTAAACTTCATGAAGAGAGATTCTTAATAAGAAAGGCCTTCATCCACACACATACAAGCAGTTTACTCTGCTCTCCACACAATAAGGGCACTAAAACATTATTTACAGCCCCTTATAAAGCATACAATACATACACTTGAAGGTTGTAGGACAGATAGAAGTAATATGTCAAAAATGAATGGGGATAAAACATGCTAACGAATGCTAACGAATGCTAGGAATAAAGAAAAGCCATATAAGGGTGCAAAAAATTATGATATGAAACAAAACATAATAAAATTAAAATGAGTAATTAAGTGATTATTGTGAAATATAATGTATTAAAAATGTATTTTAAAAAATTATAATGTATTTTTTTATTTTATTTTTTTCTCAGAATTATTAAAAGTACTAATTTGATTGTTCTACTTATTTGTAAGTCGCTTTGGATAAACCAGCTTTATTTTACAGTATCTGGGTCAGTCCTGGAAAAATAGCTAGAAATAAGATAGAGCAGATTTATATATATAATATAAAGCCAGAATTGATCAAATAAATAAATAAATAAATATTTTAGCCATTTTTTGTGTGTTAAATTTTTGGATCAAATTGCAATAAAAAATAAAACAAAAAAAAAACTGCTCATACTTTTGCAAGTCACATTTTTTGTCAAGGAATAAGTCAAAATAAAATAATATTATCTCAAATATAAAACATGATAGTAATACTTTAATGTAATTAACAGCTAAAAGAAAATAAGAATTTAAATTTTACATTTTTTTTCTTTTTCATATAAATCAAACACTACAAAGTAAAGATTGAAATATGAGTTATATATATATATATATATGACATGATGTGCAGATTATTGTGCTGATAAAAGCTCATGTAAGTTCTGGTAAAAGAGTTTTAAATAAGGAGAAATGGCCAAGCAGTGAATGCAATTACTGTTTTCATAATTGACAGTTAAATCTTTTTAATTACAGGATGGCTCAAGCTATAATGAGGCGAATGAATGATGCAAATAACAAAAAGTCAACAAAATTAATAATAAAAATAATAATCGGCAGGGTACGGTGGTTTCCACAGCGTCTCGTGTGTGTGGAGAACTCAATTAAGAGCCATATCTATCACAATCGTCATTTACCTTGAGAATGAATCTAAACATTAATTGTTTGTTCACAATTAAAGTACAGAGTAAGTCAGCTTTTAATTTAGGACTCCATGAAATCCATTTACTTTCCCCCTATAGTCTGTGTATATTCTATTTACAGTATGATGTAATACAATTATCTCATCCAAAATTGTTTGTGCGAAAATAAAACTTTAACAATTGAATTTTTTTTTTAAATAATGTAACATTGCATTTTTATTTTTTTTTTACATTCTCATAATCATAATTTTCTGATGTTGTTAATAGTCACATTTATTTATTTATTTATTTATTTATTCAAAGAAGTAATAAATAAATGACTAAATATGCCAGTTAATGGTCCATGTTTAATTATTATAATTTATTTATTTTATTTATTAAACGACTAAATCAATTGATGAATTAATTAAATGATGTGTTAAGCAAACAGTTTAAATAAAAATATTTTTATTAATTTATTTAAATTAAATCTAATAAATAATGCAACTATACATTTTTAGGATTTGTATTCTTTGAAAAAAATAATATGCTGAAACCATGAATGATGTTTTTTAAAATATAATTATTATTATAACTTTGAGAGTGTGTCTTATATACAACAGGAACATATTTCGTTCATAATTTCCTCAAGTTAAATAAAACTTTTATTTTGGCGGGTTGTCATAAAAGCCTTTTTTTTTACATTAATATTAAACGTATATCAATACATAACTTATAGCTCAGCCCAACTACAATGCAATTTGTGAAACATGATCTGCTGATTTCACAATATATATAAAAAAAGAACCTGATGGGATCAAAATTGCATGTAACAAATATTTTACCGTTGTTTTGCTGCTGACTCTCTGCACACATAAATAACTCCCGTCTCTGAAGGTGCTCTCACTGAGAAAGCGCTCATAAATCTCTTTATATGTTTCCTGGACACACAGCGACTAATGCGTCTATCAGATGCTTTATGACTGCATTGTAGCTGCTCAAACATGCCATAAAAGCATTGTAAAGTCTGCTCGGATGCAGGGCTTTCTCCACACCGCTAATTGCTCACGCAGCAAGACAGGCGTATTACCTCATCTCTGTATGGAAATATTCATGTTTTATTATTGCAAGTTGATTTTTGGATGGATGCATGTCTTTTACTGGCAGAAGTGGCTGGAGATTGCATGGTTTGATCAGCCATTAGCAGTTTGGATTAAATGCATGTGGGATGTGTGGGAAGAGTCGCTGTAAACATGCCCTCATCATGCATCTGTTTCTCAGGTGTCGTGTTCACCTGAAGAGAATTGAGAATTACCCATGAGCTTCTTTCATAACCGAGTCGCGCTTGCAAAATTATAGTAATATTGTGAAAAGAGTAGTTTTTTTATTATTTGATTATATTTTTAAATGTTATTTATTCCTGTTAATTCTACGCTGAATTTTCACAGGGTCAAAATATTGGAATAAATGATGTTTTAAATGTTATTTATGTCTTATTGCTCACCAAGGCTTCGTACATTTGATTAAAAATATAATAAAAACATTAAAAATTCTGAAACGTTATTACAATTTAACAGTATAGTATGTGATTACTGTATATTGTAAAAAATAATTTATTTTTTTGATGTAAGACTGAATTTTCAGCATTGTGATACATAGCCATTCAGCAAAAGTTTGAAGTAAAACTTTTTTTTTATTATTATTATTAAAAATAATAATAATATTTTTATTCAGCAAGGATGCATTAAAATAATCAAAAGTGACAATAAAGACTTTTATAATGTTACAAAAGATTTATATTTCAAATAAATGCTGTTCATCAGAACTTTCTATTCATCTGTGCATCATGAAAAATAAAAAGTATCAGTTTTCACACAAATATTGAGCAGCACGATGGTTTTCAACACTGATAATAATCAGAAACGTTTCTTGAGTAAATCACGGATTTCTGAAGATCATGTGACACTGAAGACTGGAGGAATGATGCTGAAAATACATATTTAATGACAGATTTACTGTATTTTTGAGGCAGTCTTGGTGAGAGAAGGACTCATTTCAAGCTCTTGACAGGTTCGTGTTAAATCAGCGAGTGGTTTCTAATGAAGCGTAGAGCGAGCTCTATAAACACCTCAGAGCTGGACCATCTCTCTGATTCATTTAGCATGTGAATCTGATCCTGATTAGCACAGACTAAATACGGCTGGCGAACAAAACCCAAAAACCCTTTCTTTTTCCAATTAGCATTACACCAGAGCGGCCCAAGAATGCTTTGAAACACAAAGCGAAGCCACAATTAATGCCAGCCATTTCTGTGTAACTCTTGAGAGAGAGAGTGGATCTCAGTTCAGAGTCACCGGGATTGAGTCTGACCACTTTCCCCTCGCATTACTTCTGCTTTTCTAACTTTTCCCCTTCTGAGCAGCATCAATTATGCACTGGAATAACACGGGCCCCGGCAGCGGCGCACGACATAAAGGACGATTATGAGCGTGAATAATTCAGCCATCGTCGTGCCGTGGTGCTCTCACCGGCGATACGGCGTCAGGCTCACGTGCCGCTTTTAGCCGAATTATTGAGAAACTGCTTCTTCTTCTTTCGACGCTTGGCTTAGTCTGACGCAGAGCATTTCTGAGGAGAGTTGCATGGAAAATATGTGACCCTGGACCACAAGACCATAAGGGTTTAGATTTATACATCTATATATCATATATAAAATAAATGCACGTTCAATTGATGCATGGTTTGTTATGATTGGACAATATTTGTCTGAGATGCAACTATTTGAAAATCTGGAATCTGAGGATGCAAAAAAAATCTAAATATTGAGAAAATCATCTTTAAAGTTGTTCAGATGAAGTTCTTAGTAATACAATGAAGTTCTGATTTAGGAGATTTACTAAATATCTTCATGCAACATTATCTTTACTTAATATCCTAATGATTTTTGGCATAAAAGAAAAATGTATAATTTTGAACCCATACAATGCATTGTTGTCTATTTCTACAAATATACGTCTGTGATACTTCAGACTCCTTCTGTGTTCATATTTAAGGTGAAAATACGGACTGACTTTGCAATCCACTGGTCTACAGTTAAAGACTGAACTCTGGATGTTTCAGCACATAAAAGCAGGACTCGAACCCTCGGGTTTCACCTCTGCGTGGCAGACTTGACCTGGTTTCTTCAGGATTGCGTGCGAAGGATTGCCAGCACAGCTCGACTGAGAGATCACAAACAGTTTTTAATATTTCATACTCTCACCAGAATCACATTCAGCTTCACCGACTGAGCCAATCAGACGGCAGGAAACGCTGCGCTCCCATTGGCTGATCCACAGCCCCAAAACACCACAGGCCTCCTGCAGGTCTGCTGAGAAGATTTCAAAGACGGGGAATAAACCAGCCATGTCAAAACACAATTATTAAAACTATTGTGAATATGGAAACCTTTCAAGAAGTGTTACTGCTAGATTTACAAGATATCTATCATCTATTAAATGCACTTAAAATAATATACATTTGAAAATGAAATAAAAATATCATATAAAGTAAACATAAATGTTAAACCAATGTTATTTTAGCATCCCTGAAATACTATAAAATTCTTTTTTTAGTTTTAGTAATTTTGTTGTGCATTTCTGTACTTTGTAGTAGTGTTTGAGGATTATATAATATAATATAATATAATATAATATAATATAATATAATATAATATAATATAATATAATATAATATAATATAATATATTTATTTATTTTTATTTAATTTATATATATTACAGAGTTTTTATTCATTTTTTATTTCAGCTAATGTTTATTTTATTTCAAGTAATGAAAAAGTCTTTCAGTGGTTTTCATTTTATTTTAATAACCCTGATTTAACTAATGTAAAAATATTTGTATAAAAAAATAAAAATAATTATTATTATTATTATTATAAAAAGTTCTACATCTCACCAAATAAAAAAAATGAATTGTGATGATTTCTAAGTAGTCATCTGAATTTCATCTGGTGTCTAAATAATTTTGTTTTATCGCAATTAATGATGCACTTATTCAAACTGGCAATTCATTATATTCTCATTTTTATGTTAAGTTATCATATCAGTGAAATAATCTCAAAGAAGATTTCTGATGGTCAATACAAACAGTTCCACATTACACACTCTTTTACTTTTACACATAAGCCTTGATTCTAGATATTTCTCCGTGTGCAGCTCAAAACGGTCGAGTATTTTATATTCACACATCCTCAGCCACGAGCCGTACACATTAAGATTAGATCTCAGTCTTCAGTCGATGACTCCACCTTCACCGTCTGGATGTTCGTGACTCGTCCGCATTAACTAAGCGTCCACAAATCAAACAGAGGAGCGCAGGAGACACCCCAACAGCCCTAAAGCCCTGAGCCTATTACACCCGATGTGAAGGGCACAGTAATCCCCGATTAGAGAGAGAGAGACCGGACCACTGAGCTCCAGGAGGGCAACAACAACACATCTTGAGGTTTGGGAAGCAGAGAGATCAGCAGCCAAACAAACACGGCTTTAGAAAGAGACGCTGTAAACTCAAACATCTTCAATTTCTCAGGCAGAAGAGGACAAGTAAACGTTCTCAGGCTCTCAAAGCGACTGTCCGGGGCGATATCTATAACTTAAATGTTTCTGCGCACTTCCAAAGACACTCCGGGGTTCCTCTTAAGTCGTATTTTTCTCATTAGGCCTTTAAGACTGATTAATATGAATGCCGAATGTGAGCGGGAAGGTTTCTATGGAGGAGAGGAAGAGGAAAGGGTTTTGTGTCAGTAGACAATGAGCTGATGGCTTTTTAAGCCCTTTAGTGACTCCAGGCATGAAAGAGGGACGGAGAGGAGACCTCGAGTCACAGAGACGCTTAACAAACACCTCTGTGTATCTCTGTGAACGCACGCATTCCCAGGTGAGCCCAGGTTTACGCCAAACAATGTTAAACATGTTAAGATGCAAGATGTTAAACATACCTGACCACATGCTTGAGACAAAAAAAGCCAAAGGGTTTTCTTTACACACAGCCAGTCTACTCCTTCTGTTTTATACATGCATCAATACACAAATCAGGCCAAATTAACCACTGACGGAAAAATATTAAGTTACTTATTCATCCAGTCTAAAAAAAAAAAAAAAATCAAATGAGAAAATAAATAAAAAGGGTAAATTTTAGATCTTTTAAAAGATCAAAATGTCTTTTTATTTTGAGGAACACACATGGAGTCGAGGGTATCAAATAAAATAAATACAAACAAAAACCCTAAACATTTAATGATATGGAATAAAAAAAATAAGATTTTAAAAGATTTGAAGAATCTTGCAGATCAAACGTTCTTAAGATCTTTTAGTCCAGTGTATCAAAAATGTATTTGAATCAAATTTAGTTGGTTATACCTGACAAAAAAAAAATAATAATAATAATAAAAGATTATAAAATTATATTAAAAATTTTTAAAATATTGATATATATTAAATATAATAACAATAATAATAATCTTAAATGAAAAAAATATATTAATTACTGACGGAAAAATATTAGCTTACATCCATTCAATTGGATGCAAAAAAATAAAAAAAAATAAAAAGGATACATTTTAAATCTTTTAAAAAATCAAAAGTTCTTTTTATTTTGAGGAACACACATGCAGTCAAGTGTATCAAATAAAATAAATACAAACAAAAACCCTAAACATTTAACGATATGGAATAAAAAATATATATTTTAAAAGATTTGAAGAATCTTGCAGATCAAACGTTCTTTAGATCTTTTAGTCCAGTGTATCAAAAATGTATTTGAATCAAATTTAGTTGGTTACACCTGACAAAAAAAATAAAAATTAAAAAAAATAATTCAAAAATATATATTAAAATATTGATATATATTAAATATAATAACAATAATAATAATAATCTTAAATGAAAAAAATATAATATATATTTAATAATATATATAAAAATATATTTAATTTAAAAAATTTTAGAAAATGTTTAAATCAATAAAACAAATATTAATATATACAAATATTTACTTTTTGTTTATTTTGTCTAGAATTCCTATGAGTGCTGAACCTTTGTCTAAAAACTTGATTCGAAGCATAAAGGGCAGAAACCTTCAGATCAAAAGCTCTTTAGATCTTAAAAAAAAAAACACAAATTCAGTCAAGCGTGTCTGCACTTCACGCAGGGGACCCCGAGTGTTTCGGGAAAGCGAAGGCAAATCATGTTCCTTTGTGCACGTCTCCGACATCTTTCCAACAACACGAGGCCTGATACTGTATCTCGAGTGCCACAAAACCCCTTCGACCCATCACGAAACCCCTCTGCCCCCGGAGGACCTCAAGAAGGACAAAGGCCGGTTCTGGGGTTAATCCTGTCGGCTTAGGGCACGTCTCAGACCCCGAGCTCCCAAATGTCACCTAGATTGTTCGAAGCGTCTGTGAAACCCTGCTTGGCATGGGAGAGATCTCTTCTGCGCTCCATTGTGACCCGTTCACGGCGTCCCTGTAAACGCAGAGAGTATTACAAGCAGCACTCCATTCACCCCCTTCATCCTCTCCTGCTCTCCTTTCTCTAAATGCATGCATACTTTCGGCCCGGGTTGTGGAGAGGCGACAGCGAGGGGAAACAATAGTGGCCTTTCAGAGCGGCCGAGGCCTGGCCGTGAGGAAGAGAGAGAGGAACTGGCCACTCAATATTTACAGCGGGCGGTTGGTTTGTTTGTTTGTGCATGCAATGAGCCGCTCGCCGGAGTAAACACTGATGCACATTAAAAATAATCAAATGATGCACTCACTCCACACACTCTCTGCACTTATGAAATCTTACGGCATGCTACCTGGCTCACCAAACCGGTTTCAATTTCTTGAGAGTTTTCCCGCAGCTGGAGACTGATTTATTTTCCTTAAACGGAGGTGTGAATGTGGAATGGCACGGGTGAAGCAGGCATGACCGGAGCGCCAGCCACACGGGCGTCATGCCACATTTAGAGCAATGCAGCGTTACAAATAAAGCATTGGAACAGTCACAAACTCTGTTTGCACCAAATATTAATTCACACTGAATGAGAAGAATCAAGTCCTGCTTTGAATGTTCTTCTATTGCAACCAGACTTATTTTAACCATCAAAATAAGTGCATTGTAAACATGCATTATGAATAAAAGCAAATAAAAAACTTGAAATGTTGTATTGTGCATATGCATATTTTAACCATTTTTGCTGGATAAGGCTCTCAACCATTAAATATAATTACATATGCATTATAAGGGGTGTTATCTTTTATAAATGTATTAATATGTTCACTGTATGGAATTAAATTATGTATGATATGATATATACTTTTAAGGTAATACAATGGAGACTTTTAAGACAAAAGAGGTACAAAGGTGTAATATTTGGAAGTATATATTTTTTTATGAATGCATTTGCTTATTTTTTATGAATGCAAGCTTCATACTAAATATGTTTTATGAATAAAACATAAATAAAAATAATTGCACATACTCCACAATAAAAAGAACATGCTTTGCACGCTCTATTACTACTAAATATCTCTCTAGTGCACACTTTAAGAAAAAAAAAAAGGTACAAAAGCTGTCGCTTTCAATAAGAACTGACATATACACTTTCGGCACAAATATGTACATTTAAGGTACTAAAATGCATATTTTGGAGGTAAATAAGATACAAAGTTTGAAAGGGTATCGACGTGACTGTGAATTTATACTGCATATGCATTTTGAATAAAACCAAATAAAATGAATTCCATTTAAACAGAATTAAAAGAATCTTGTTTTATGAGCTCTAAAAGATGCAAAAACATACTGTACATTTGTAAAACAAAAAAAATCCATTTAGGTATTAATTTAGGAAAAATATGCACCTAAAATGCACCTTTTGGGGATAAATAATGTATAAAGGCGTACCTTTAGAAAGTGTATCATCCCAATGACATCTGTTTTTACTTCTTTTGCATATTTTAACCATGATTTGCTGGAAAAGGCTCTAAGATTTCAAATATTAAGAATGCATTATGAATAAAACCAAATAAAACAAATTACATTACTTTTCAGTCTTGTTCGGGGAAAGGATCTTGCTTTACATGCTTGTGCATACTCTGAGAAAAAAGGTACAAAAGCCGAGGGTCTGAGAGTAACTGGGGCGTTACCCTTTCAAAAGATACTAATTTGTACCATTAAGGTACTAGTTTAAGAACAAATATGTGCCTTTAAGCTACTAAAATACTCCTTTTGGTGTAAAGAAGTTACAAAGGTATGCTTTTTGAAAGGGTATGCATCCCAAAAACAGCTTTTGTACCTTTTTTGCTAATTGCATTTTCTTATTATAACCATTATTTGCTGGATAAGGTTTTCAAATGTCAAATATGTATTTATATTGCACATGCATCATGAATAAAAGCAAATAAAATGAGCACTAAAGTCTTGTTCAGTAGATGCTCTTGCTTCAAACGTTCCTCTATTACTACCAGACGATGCACAAACAGCTGTCTTGTGCATTTGCTTATTTTAACCATCATAATCATGCTGATGCACAAAACATGTTCAACAAAACCAAAACCTGCAGCACAGACGTATTTAACTCACATTCCTCTACTGCATATTAAAAGTGGACCAGAACATTAAGACATGTGGCTTTAGATTAAACACAAGCACAACCCAATAAGAGTCTGCACTAAATTAATTACGTGAATCTAATTACACGAGAGAATCAGCTAGAATGTTGCAGATAATAAATTCGTCCTGATTCTACAGTGAAGCGTTGCTCATGTGTGTCTAATCCAGAGCAGAATCCACCGTCAGATCGAAAAGTTTACACAGTCTTGTCCTGAAAAAGCATTTTATCCAAAAACAGCAGACAGTAGATTCCTGGCTCTTTTCTCTTATGGAATAAAAAACTGTTGCATTGCACAAAAGTCCTGCTGCCTTATCAAGCACCTAATGAGCTTTTAAAAAAAAAAACTAACATTAATCCAGTGACATCCTGGTCTCTGTTTTTGTTTTTTAAATCTGTTGTCTTTAAAATCATCACAATAAATCTCCACACCAGGTTTCTCACGGACTTGCTGAACTCTCCAAACCGTCTTTGAGAATGAATTTCGACGGGGAAAAGGCACGGCACATTTTACATACCGCGGGAGTAGTTTTACAAGGCTAAAAGAGGAAAATAGGCAGTGTCAAAACTAGTCAAGTCAGTCCGAATTGCAGCAGGATCGGTTTAAGACTGAAGAATGAGAGGCTCTGTTTTTATATTTGGAGCAGAAGTCATATATGGCCAAATGCATGAGAGACATACCGTGTTTTATGTTTCTCCGCTCAGCTGGATCATGTATTACAGTACTTTATTAATCTCTAACTGAAGAGGGAGATTTAAGAGATGCTAAAATGCATATAAAATACATGCAAGCTGTTATGTGTGGTGTTTGCGGAGGTCAGAAAGGTCAAACAACCGCATTGTCTTAAAGCAGCAATAAAAATATGCAAAATAGTTCTTTGCAAACATAACTTTAATAGAAAGTTGTTTTTAAAAATGTAAAAAATAAAAAAATAAAAATTATATATATATTTAATTATAATAAATTAATTATATGGAATATTTAATTAAAAAAAGTGTTTATTTTTTTCTTTATTTTGCAAACAAATTTTAATAATGAATTTTTGGGGGTATTACATTTTTTATTGTAAGAATATTGTGCTAACAAAAAATTTATAAAATAATAAATGTATTAAAAAATGTATAAATAATTATGAATACTGCATAAAAACTATTTTTTATTAGAAATATATTGTAATTTTTTTCTTAGCAAACAACATTTTAATAAACTCATAAAAAACTATTATTTTCATATTTAATCATTATTTAAAATATATATATATAAAAAAAGAACACACACACACACACATAGAATTTGCAATTTTACGGGAAATGTTGCTGTAAACACAGTCGTCCCGTAAACACCGGATGGTCCTGCATGTTTAAGTCGAGTGGGAACACATTTCTGACTGCTTCATCATGGAACATTTTCACGAGCGACCAACGATCGTGTTACAGCTGAATGTATGTGGGGTTTCTGTTCAGAGAGTGCATGACCCTTGCACCCGGGTCTCCGCACAGCCGGAATGAAGCTCCTGAAATATCTAATTGTATTCATTCATTTTCTCTGCTCAGCATGGCACTGAGAAATAAAGAGAGTCACAGCTAAAAGGGAAGGAAGTCAGAGAGAATCTGGCTAGCAGGGTTTCTTGAGCATGGGAAACGGTACTGCGTCCTCATTACGGCTGTTTACTGTGCCAAACATGCAGTGAGTAATTAACCAATTAACGATTCATCCTCAGAAAGGAGGTGTGGACAGCCAACAGATGGCCCGAGTCAATCTGATATTCAGTCAGAGCTCGTGAGATGAATACAAACAGAGTAAAATTTCCAGATAAAGACCGTTCATATCATATCGTGCATGCATGCACTTCTTTTTCAGATCATTCTGATGTTGTAAGAGTCAAACAAACAAGATTATTGCACATCAAATTGAGTTACTGGACACAAAACATGCTTTCTGTGAGTCTTTCTGCTTCTCTCCAGCAAAAACAAGACAATAAAATACTTCAGAAACCACTGGATTCTTACAGGCCTTGACGTGAATCACTGCAAACCATCTGGGATTCTGGGAACTAGGGTTATTTCCCCCAAAAAACATGGAGGGAAAAAAAAAAAAAGACTTTATTCCTCTTTTTTTGTGCACAGCAACCTGCAATTAAACTTTCTCATTTTTTGGTTAATTATGAAACAGAAGGCTTGCAAACCGTGCGACCAAAAGAACCCGTGGCTTTTCAGCGTCACATACCAAATGAAACCTGACTTTGCGTTTTTCTGTTTAAACAAAGTGTCACATAAATAAACGGCTCTCGACGCAGGAGAGTAATTCTGACCGCAAAACTTCTAATCAGCAGAGATCTGTTCAGTCTGACGGAGGGGTTTAACAACTGTCTAATGCTTTCAAACAAGTCTTAAATATGAAATGCAACCTATTCTTTTCACTAGATGCATTGAAAAAAAATGCACTTTATTGCTTTTATAAATGTGTGAATATCCAATCACATTTACAGATTTTAAATAACAAACAGGTAATGCAGGAAAAACTAGTGACTGATACAAACAGTATATATGAATAGCCATGTAGACCAGAGTTATAGCCCATTTTAACTTGTTTTCTTAATTAGAAAAAATAAACATGAAGCATTATTGAAGGCATTCTTGTGTTTTAGGTCTAGAAATATAAAAACAGTGCTCTAATCTTTAAGTGCATTCACCACAAATTAACCTGGTAAGACATTTTAACATGTATTTATTTATTTATTTTGTGACTGAGAATTGCACAGTCATTTATATTTGTGTTGCTTCATAAGAAACAGATCCCTTCACCTTGCGGCCCTTTTAATATCCACAAATATAGGGTTTACATCTGCTTTTTAATTAATGCATCAGTTAAAATAATTTCAGGATAATGAACAGCATTTATGTGTAAATGCATATATAACAGAGTTTATATTTCAGAATTTAACTGGCAGTGAATCGACGCTTCTTTCACAGTGAAGCGTCGATTAATTATAGTTTAATATTTTTTTATTATTTTAATATTTTTGGATCAGTAACTTAAATATCATGCTGGAAAAATGCACAACGCCTTAAGAAACCACCTGAATGATAAATAAACATAATACAGAACCAAACACTAAAGTAAACCTTACAATAGTTTACAAAGTCCGATCGGCACTCGTAGCGACTGAGCAGCGTTCGCGGCAAAACTGTGACGATTTGTCAATAAATGCGCGCCATGCGATATAATAAAAAATAACATAAAATCCTTATTTATTTATTTTTATTCTAACTGTGAGTGTTTAATCTCTAAATGACTTTTGTTTATGATACAACATGTGTATCCATATGAATAAACGGAATGAGATATTATCCTACTGTTCTGATGTAAACAAAACAAAAAAATTCCACGATTCATAATTTATAACAAATCACGAATAATCGCAGAAACGCGGCCGATGCGCGCAACTGTAGCGGCATCGATAAAGCGTCCACATCCAGACAAAAAACGCTCTTTCACATATATCGTTGTGTTTACTTCATCTTAATAACTATATTTTAAATTAGCTATAACTGCACTTTAAACCCATGCATGTTAATAACTCTCTCTATATAAATGCAAAGTGTCGCGCAGAGAAAGTTCGCGCACAGCGGCGAATATAAACACATCGATCCGCTCACCTGGGGTTGCTTCGGTTCCAGTAGACAGCGTATCGATCAGCCATCACCTTTGAGCTGGGCTCTTGACTAAATACACACATCCACAGAATCACACCCACGAATAGGATCATTTCCACTTGCAGCATCGCTACAGCGCACTCGGACACCTATATTCCTCTTGCTTTAGTCGACTTTGATTCGCATCTGTGGCTCGGCGGATGTCAGAGAGTGGAGCAAGTGTTGAGATGTCCGAGATCTTCTGTCACTGGTGTGAATGTCCGCACTTCGGTCAATAACTGTGGACTGCGCCGCCGGAGAGACGAAAACCGGGCAGTCAGTGTTCAGGGTTCATTCTAGTTTTAGAAAACACGCTCATATCAATCAGAGACGACCGTGTCTGCAGAAGCGCGTCTCATCCACACATGCGCGCGGTGTTCCTCCGAGAGAGGGATCTGAAGAAGTTGCACAGACTGATCTCAACGCAGAAGTCCGCTCAGAGAAACGCAGAGCTCGAGGAACACACGCGCGTCACTCTCCGTCATTCTACTGCGGGAGACACGGAGCAGCGCGGGGGGCATCGGTTAGTTCACGCGCTGGAGGTGTGATGATGATGATGTGAACCCAGCGCAGCTCGCTGCGAATGACTCTGCGCTCAGTTAAGCCCATTGGTCCGAACTAGGGTGGGCGGGGCGCTAACGACACAAACCCCGCCCCTCATCTAACCCTTTACTTCACACACTTACTTCATCAATATAAAATAGAGAGAGAGATGATGGATGCATAGATATATGGATACTAAATATTATTATATAGGCTATTTTAATTTAAATATGATACATTTAATACAAAAAAATAACAGTGTGACCATATACTCTATATAAATAAAATAATATAACATATATTAGAAATAAACACCATTATAAATCAAATATAACTGTTTAAATAAATATAGATATAAAAGCAAAAACATATAAATACATACAGGCAGACAAAAGATAGATAGATAGATAGATAGATAGATAGATAGATAGATAGATAGATAGATAGATAGATAGATAGATAGATAGATTTTAGCGTACCAGTACGTTCATTTGGACATCTGCTTTAATAGAGGTTTTAATCCTTTTCCTGCCGCTGCCGCTTTTCAGAGCGCCCTTCACAATGCACGCTTCCTAATTCTTCCTAGTTCGGAGTATGGAGCGTGAATCATTTGAACCAGTTCTGGAGTTCGGATCGGGTTCGCGAATCATTTGAGTCAATTCGGGAGTTCGTAGCGGGTTCGCGAATCATTTGAGTCAGTTTGGGGTTCGCGAATCATTTGAATCAGTTCGGGAGTTCGGAGCGGCTTCGCGAATCATTTGAGTAAATTCGGGAGTTCGTAGCGGGTTCGCGAATCATTTGAGTCAGTTTGGGGTTCGCGAATCATTTGAATCAGTTCGGGAGTTCGGATCGGGTTCGCGAATCATTTGAGTCAATTCGGGAGTTCGTAGCGGGTTCGCGAATCATTTGAGTCAGTTTGGGGTTCGCGAATCATTTGAATCAGTTCGGGAGTTCGGAGCGGCTTCGCGGATCATTTGAGTCAATTCGAGAGTTCGTAGCGGGTTCGCGAATCATTTGAGTGAATTTGGGGATCGCAAATCATTTGAATCAGTTCGGGAGTTCGGAGCGGCTTCGCGAATCATTTGAATCAGTTCAGGAGTTCGTAGCGGGTTCGCGAATCAATTGAGTCAGTTTGAATGCAATAGTTCTTTCTAAGGGTATTTTTTCAAAATCCTTTAGCACATTTTATTTATGTTCAGTAGTTCTTTCTAGCTCAAGCAAACCTTTTTTTTTTTTGGCTAAAATAGAGTACCGGCACCTCTTTTGGGCCACTTAAAGCACTGGATAGATAGATAGATAGATAGATAGATAGATAGATAGATAGATAGATAGATAGATAGATAGATAGATAGATAGATAGATAGATAGATAGATAAACTAAATATTATAATATATATTATTAAATAAATATTATAAACACAAAACTATACATATAACAGTGCGACTTTATACACTATTATGTAAATACATTTATATATTATATATTAGAAATAAACACTATTCTAAAATTGGAAATATTGGTTTAATTAAATATAAATATAAAAGCAAAACATAAACAGATATATAGATGAAGAATGGTGTATCTTAAAACACTTTTGCAAATGTATTTACTCACTTTATTAAATATTGTATGACTGTTTCCTGAGCTGGTGCCAGTGTGCACTTGTTTGCAGTGTGTGTGTGTGTGAGAGAGAGAGAGTGTGTGTGTGTGTGTGTGTGTGTGTGTGTGTGTGTGTGTGTTGTCCTGCAGTGGAAATAGAGAAAAGTATCATACAAATGCAGCTAATCTACACCCAGAGGCACAAACACATGATAAAAGAGCTGTGAGCAGTGCTGGAAAATACACAGTTGCTAAATATTTACTTTAGTTACAGGAATTATGTAAATGCCAGCCGATTCTCGACCTCTGTGTCATCAGAACACTAAATATAACATCCCTTATAAAACTTTGGGAATCCTCGAGCCTCTCAACCTGTTGCTTTACAGAACTCTGATGACCTTCAGAAGCTGTCTGTTTGTGGAGCGAGTGTTTTCGGATGTGCTTGGCCTTCAGACGCAGCGAGAGAGAGCCAGTTGTGGCCTGTATTCTGGTCACATCGAGCAGCAGGGGGCGGCTCGGGGGGATGAGGTCATTGCATCAGCAGCAGCAGCGTCTCTGCAATCTCTCCTCACCGAACAGCCGTGTTCTCCCGCTGAGCTGCGTACAGAACGCATGTTGTCTCCATCTGATTTCAAAGGAAAGATGATATTCCTCACGCTCGCCTTTCACCCGGGCCTCGGCTTCACAATAGGCGTTTCGATTACTTGTTATGCCATATAATTTTCCATCGAAGGCAGAGCTGTCAAAGAAACGGACCAACTATGAACCTCATCCCAGAGACACATTTATCGTGATTGATTGTTATTGTCTATGGAGGTGCAGAAAGCGATTCTATCATGCGGGAAAAGACTCTTGTGCGAGATGGAAAAACATCCCTCTAGTCCTCGCTGATAAAAAGTTCACAGAGATATGAGTTTTCCAAGAGTAAGTGCCAATAAATAAGTACACACAAATAATTAATGACCCTCAAGATAAATGATGTTCACCATCTAATGGCCGAGAGACTGAAACCCAAGAAAAGCATCAGATAACTGCTTACCGATGCTGTTATATTGAACACAATAGTGTCTGGACGAAGCACTTTATTGTTTTTAGACATGTACTTAGTGTTGATTCAGTGGATGTTTTAAGAAGCCTACCTTTTTCAGTTAAAGGGATAGTTCACCCAAAAATTAAAATGTGCTGTTAATTCACTCACCCACTCAGGTCATCAACGATGATGTAGATTAGTCTTTTTTTTTTTTGGTAGAACAGTAAAAACGATTTTTAACAGCAAATATATATCAGAAATATCACTTTAAGCTTGGATGTAAAGCTTTCTTGGCGTGCTTCTAATCTCAACACAGACACATTAGTTATAATGTGCATCCATAAAGGACAATTGCACATAATCCCGGATGAGCCCACACTCTATTTACCAAGTTGGAAAAGCAGAGAGTGTTGGATGTGGTTCAGATCGCTGTCTCATTCAATCGCCACCACGTCAGCCAGAGCCGAACGCTGTATGCCAGCAGCGGAGCAGCATTTGCCATCCTGACGGCCGAAGTCAAATATGCCGGATCTCATTTGTATACAGATCACAGGCCATGCTGTAATACTCCCGCATTCACCCAGACAATGGAGCCATTGTGAATTAGGATCAGTTGCACATGTCGCGCTGTTATACGGACATGCAGCACGCGTGTGCACAGTGTCACGGGCTGGACCGCAACCTAACAATACTGCAAGCAAACTGTTCTGGTGGACCTCAGTGTGGAAATCCATTCATGAAGATTAGAGTTGCTGGAATTGCAGATATCCGGGAACAGACCAGATTGGATGCATTTAAAAAAGCCGAATTAGATTTGTCATGTAATGCTATTGTTCCCTTTGTGTTGAAGTCAGAAAGACCATCAGATTCCATCAAATAATTATGTGCAACGCTTACAGTGGTGCACATAATTATCTAAAAAAAAAATCTATATTGTTCACTCTAGATATCCGCTAATCCAATGCACTCGCAATCCAAATATCAGTAAACAATCATTTAGCTGCTAATTGCAAAGCTAGACAAATTCAGAGGATCCCTATAGCTCTGAGTTGCACAAGCGGTGTTCACTACAAGTTAAGCAATTACTAAGGAGAGAGAGAAAGGTGCGTTATTTCACCAAGTGATCAGACTTATAATGTTTACTTCTGGCTGATAAAACTGGTAAAAAACAAAACAAAAAAACACATAGTAGCCATCCGGGATGCCCTAGCGACCCCCCACAACACCATAACAACTACTCAGAATGCTCTAGCATCCCCCCACAACATCGTAACAACAACTCAGAATGCCCTAGCAACCCCCCACCACACCCTAACACAAACTCAGAATGCCCTAGCAACCCCCCACAACATCGTAACAACAACTCAGAATATCCTAGCAACCCCCCACCACACCCTAACAACAACTCAGAATGCCCTAGCAACCCCCCACAACACCGTAACAACTCAGAATGTCCTAGCAACCCCCCACAACACCATAACAACTACTCAGAATGCCCTAGCAACCCCGCACCGCACCCTAACAACAACTCAGAATGCACTAGCAACCCCCCACAACACCGTAACAACAACTCAGAATGTCCTAGCAACCCCCCACAACACCGTAACAACAACTCAGAATGGCATAGCAACAACCAACACTGTAACAACAACCCAGAATTTCCTAGCAACCCCCACCACATCCTAACAACAACTCAGAATGCCCTACCAACCACCCACAACACCTTAACAACAACTCAGAATGCCCTAGCAACTGCCCACAACACCGTAACAACAACTCAGAATGCCCTAGCAACCCCTCACAACACCGTAACAACAATTCAGAATGCCCTAGCAACCCCCAACAACACCGTAACAACAACTTAGAATGCCCTAGCAACCCCTCACAACACCGTAACAACAATTCAGAATGCCATAGCAATCCCCCACAACATCGTAACAACAACTCAGAATTCCATAGCAACCACCCACAACACTCAAAAAAAAAACTCAGAATGCCCTAGCAACCCCCCACAACACTGTAACAACAACTCAGAATGCCCTAGCAACCCCTCACAACACCATAACAACAACTCAGAATGCCCTAGCAACCCCCCACAACACTGTAACAACAACCCAGAATTTCCTACCAACCGCCCACAACACCTTAATAACAACCATGAATGCCCTAGAAACCATTTAGAATGCCCTAGCAACCACGCAGAACAACCTAACAATGCCCTAGCAACCACTTAGGAATGCCCTAGCAACCACCTGTAACACCCTGACAACAACCCAGAGCACTCTACTGTAGCAACAGCCCATAGTACAAATGTAAACACACAATACACACCAGTTACCACCCAGAATACCCTAGCAACCAGCCACATTCTTGTATCAATCAGAAACACTTTAGCAGCCGCAGAGTGACGTATTAAAACCACCTGTTGTACTCCACGTGTAATGCTCCTAACTGAGCTTGTCTAGTTCATTGTTTACCTTCACTTATTGTCATTTCATTCATCACGTATTGGCTTTGAGATTTTACCATCGGGCTAAATGTACTTCAATCCGTCGCTAATCAAATCAGTCTGTTGTGTTCTGCAACAGGAAAGATGGCCTGACTCGAGCATGTAGCAAACACAGGCAGAGATCGATCGGAGTGATCTAATTGGATATATTTCCTCTGACGCTTCCCTTGGCTGAATGCTGATGATGGAGAGTCTCACAGGCAGGCTGAGAGCAGAAGACCTGGTCTGACCAATAAGATGTGTTAAGGAGTTTTTCCAAAGCCTTGCCAGCAAAGAAGTGCATGTCAATTTATCTTCCAGCCCTTTTTAAAAGTCTTGTCTGAGTTAAAGGGATAGTTCACCCAGAAATGAAAATGTACTCACCCTCAGGCCATCAAAGATGTAGGTGATTTTTTCTTCAGCAAAACAGTGAAGACTTACACAGCTGAAACTTTGCTCCTTGGTGATTCACAAAATGCAAGTCAATGGATGCTGTCACATTTTGAAAGTCAAAAAACATTAATCCCCTGATATATTGAGGTCTTATGAAGCGAAACGATCAATCTGTGCATTATTTACAGCTTTATCGTCAGGAGCCAGATGTAGTAATTTTAAATTTGCATTATATTTTTTCAGCTAAAAGTCATCTTTACTGTTCTAAAGAGTCATCTACATCTCATATGGCTTAAGGGTGAGAAAATTAACAGCATTGTTTTTATTCCGGGTGAACTATCCCTTTAAGGAGTTTTCTCAAAGCCTTGCCAACAATGAAGCACTTGTCAATTTATCTTCCAGTCTTTTTTAAAAGTCTCGTCTGAGTTGAGGCCCACCAACACAATATCTCAGCGTTAATCTTCCTGCACAAATATTTCCTTCACTTCACTACAACAAACCTACTCTTTTCCACATGGCCATTTGAGGATTTATGAACTTGTTTATGTGTCTGCTAATTCAGTTTACATAACACATATTACGTTAGCATTAGTGAGCATTACTGGTGGGCTAAGAGTATTACATGTTACAGTATCCTTATTTCCTCAATCTGCTTTCACAAATTACTCAACATTCACGGGTGTCATGCACCAGTTTTTCCCCCTGGCTCAGTACGAGATGACAGAGAACTAAAGCAGAAGAAAACTTTAACAACTATATGTTTGTTTGTTTTTTTTAATTTGATTGTATGCTATTTAAAAAAATAATAATAATAATAAATAAGTTTTTCTTTTTTTTTATTATAATGCAGTGAATTCCTCTTCCTGTTGTGGTCGATTCTGTTCAAATGAAACATGCACAGCTCCGATTAACATTTACCATATAACTTTACTCATGCACATCCACAAACACACTGAGGCAGCAGCGTTTGTGTTTCTGTTAGATGCTAAATTAAAATGAATTCATTTCCTGGATCTCCAGCTGCTCTGTATCACTGACACTCTATATCTCACCAGAACAGATAACGCTTACGCTATTTAATACATCTTCACTAATGTTTTTCCCAAACACATCCCGTATGCACCCACAATCAGGTCCCTCTGCAATCACACTATTTATTTGGTCTGAAATAAAGGGTTTGTTTTTTTAATGTCGGTGTGTGATGCATTGAGAGGCATGATGCTGAGAAACACCAGCTGCTGAAGCTCTAAGAACAGCTGGAAATCAAAGCTGCGCTGCTCAACCCCAAAACGACTCTCAGGTCCCATGATGCTGAACACAAAAAATAATAGTGTAAATCTGAGGTTAATATATCTCGCAATTCTGAGTTTACATCTTGCAAGTTTACATCTCGCAATTCTGAGTTTAGATTTCTCAATTTTGAGTTTATAGCTCGCAATTCTGAGTTTATATCTTGCAATTCTGAGTTAATGTCTCGCAATTCTGAGTTTATATCTCGCAATTCTGAGTTTACGTCTCGCAATTCTGAGTTTACATCTCGCAATTCTGAGTTTACGTCTCGCAATTCTGAGTTTATATCTCGCAATTCTGAGTTTACATCTCGCAATTCTGAGTTTACGTCTCGCAATTCTGAGTTTATATCTCGCAATTCTGAGTTTATATCTCGCAATTCTGAGTTAATGTCTCGCAATTCTGAGTTTATATCTCGCAATTCTGAGTTTACATCTCGCAATTCTGAGTTTATATCTCGCAATTCTGAGTTAATGTCTCGCAATTCTGAGTTTATATCTCGCAATTCTGAGTTTATATCTTGCAATTCTGAGTTTATAGCTCGCAATTCTGAGTTTATATCTCGCAATTCTGAGTTTATTTCTCGCAATTCTGAGTTTATATCTTGCAATTCTGAGTTAATGTCTCGCAATTCTGAGTTTATAGCTCGCAATTCTGAGTTTATATCTCGCAATTCTGAGTTTATAGCTCGCAATTCTGAGTTTATATCTCGCAATTCTGAGTTTATATCTCGCAATTCTGAGTTTATATCTCGCAATTCTGAGTTTATTTCTCGCAATTCTGAGTTTATATCTTGCAATTCTGAGTTAATGTCTCGCAATTCTGAGTTTATATCTTGCAATTCTGAGTTAATGTCTCGCAATTCTGAGTTTATATCTCGCAATTCTGAGTTTATATCTTGCAATTCTGAGTTAATGTCTCGCAATTCTGAGTTTATATCTCGCAATTCTGAGTTTATAGCTCGCAATTCTGAGTTAATGTCTCGCAATTCTGAGTTTAAATCTCGCAATTCTGAGTTTATATCTTGCAATTCTGAGTTAATGTCTCGCAATTCTGAGTTTATTTCTTGCAATTCTGAGTTTATATCTTGCAATTCTGAGTTAATGTCTCGCAATTCTGAGTTTATATCTCGCAATTCTGAGTTTATATCTTGCAATTCTGAGTTAATGTCTCGCAATTCTGAGTTTATATCTCGCAATTCTGAGTTTATAGCTCGCAATTCTGAGTTTATAGCTCGCAATTCTGAGTTTATATCTCGCAATTCTGAGTTTATATCTTGCAATTCTGAGTTAATGTCTCGCAATTCTGAGTTTATATCTCGCAATTCTGAGTTTATAGCTCGCAATTCTGAGTTTATAGCTCGCAATTCTGAGTTTATATCTCGCAATTCTGAGTTTATATCTCGCAATTCTGAGTTTATATCTTGCAATTCTGAGTTTATTTCTTGCAATTCTGAGTTTATTTCTCGCAATTCTGAGTTTATTTCTCGCAATTCTGAGTTTACATCTCTCAATTCTGAGTTTATATCTCTCAATTCTGAGTTTATATCTCGCAATTCTGAGTTAATGTCTCGCAATTCTGAGTTTATTTCTCGCAATTCTGAGTTTATTTCTCGCAATTCTGAGTTTATTTCTCGCAATTCTGAGTTTATTTCTCGCAATTCTGAGTTTATTTCTCGCAATTCTGAGTTTACATCTCTCAATTCTGAGTTTACATCTCTCAATTCTGAGTTTACATCTTGCAATTCTGAGTTTAGATCTCGCAATTCTGAGTTAATGTCTCGCAATTCTGAGTTTTTTATTTCACAATTTAGAGTTCAGAATTCAATTCAGAGTTTATATCTCTCAGTTTTTTGTTTTCTTTTATCTAATACAATACAAATAAAATCTAAAATGTGAGATATAATCTCAAAAAAAAAAAAAAAATCAGAACTGTGAAAAGTTCCAGTTACCTTTTTTATTAATTTTTTTCTCAAGTGGCGGCAACAAGCTTCCACAGACTGGCCCTTTGTAGTCCATCACAAAGATTTCAACAAACAAGACCTACTGTCTCAAGGTTTAGTGTCCTCAGAAAAGAGCTTTCATGGGAATGACCGCCGTTTAACCAGATGCCCTGCAGAGAAGCGAACAAATCCAGTCCTGCGAACAATTCAATCTCTTATCATCACTGCAATGAAACCAGAGGCGATTTGGTCTGACCTTACAGATATCACAACATCACTGGCCTATAAAAAATAATTGAGCTATCATTGAGACAAATAAAGAGTGAAGAAAACGATATTCATTATATGGCAGTTCTTCTAAAAGAAAATGAATTGACAATTAAAAGTGGCTAGTGTCTAGTGATAAAGTGTTTCGCCTGAATGGAGTCAGAACTAAATGACCAAACACAATGGTCTAAGAATGAGACCGTAATCGCTCATTCGGCAGCCATTTTTAAAGGAAGTGACAGCAGAATATCAATTCTGTGCCATTTCAGGGCACTCGATCAAACTGTGCTCATCTGTGCTGAAGGTTTATGAGAATACAATTATGAAAAAGAGATCCAAACATCACAGATTGTGATGCATATGTCTGTGATGTAAAAAAGGCAAGGATTTCTGGATTTAATTAACATTTCTATCAACGCTTATGAAGTGATCTGTCAACATCAGCCTCTCCTTTAAATCCTGCCTGTTAATGAGGGAAAGTTCAAATGCTTTTGTGAGGCCAGACCAAACATCCACTCACAGATATCACACTTGACACTGATAGCGCTCTCCATCTGACTTTATTTTGCTCATTTTTCATGGACTTTTCTGTTCTAGGTTAGCTGGAGAATGCTGGAGAAAAATATCCACAAATATCTTAGAAATGGTTGTATCTTGTAAAGCTTTGCAAATGAGGCAATTTAATAAAATGACAATATGATACAAAGGCAGAATAAAATATAGAATATAACAATGCATTTGTATTGCATTACTTAATCTGCATCATAAACAAACAGCACAAAAGCATTTCATCATAAACGCTCTCTCAGCTACTGGTTTGAGTGTTAAATCAGGCCGTTCATCTCTACAGTCATCTTTCCAGTACATTTTTGAGGTATTTAACTTCCCTTTTTAACTTGGCCTGCTGCTTGCCTTAATGGTAATTTAAATTGAGATCCTGGTTTGATCGGCGTGAACTATGGTGAGTGTTAATTGTCGCCCCAGGAGAGACTCTTTAACGGCACAGCATGCCTTCAAATCCTTAACATCTCCCTGTTTTGATCAAAGAAGGCGAGTGCTATGGGTAAACGCACAAATCAGATGGAGGAAAAGAGCCTGCTTTCGTTTCTGGAGACTGGTTTGATGAACGTCGCCGGGTGATTAGCTGAAGGATGCAATCGAGTGACGCTACGCCGTACGATTCAAACAGTGGAGGAACACAAACGAGGCTTTTATTGAACTCAGGGTGTTTTCAGACAACCCTCTCTCCTATATGGTTCACACATGAGATGTTTTGAAATATGGGTGTTATAAAGCCATAGCTGGAGGCCCTCGGTCCAGACAGTGGCCCACCTGCTATTGGTACTGTAAAAACACAGAGATCGATGATAACTTTCCAGTAGATGTGATGCTGAATAGACCCAGCAGCACTGAGAGAATTAACCCATTAAAGTCTTCAGATTAAACACAGAGATGTGTAATACAGCAGCATCAATCATCATGTGCTTCCCATGCACTGCTTTTCAAAGTTACAGTGAATAAATGTTCAGTTATATTCACAATATTTCTGTTTTTGAAAGTAGTTTTTCCACTTGTATGATTTATAAATGATTAATTCAACCATGTCATTAAACAGAACCTGTTCAAAAGATTGATTCATTTGCAAATCAGACACTAAATCCAACATTCTTTTTGAAAACACAAGAAATCAAGTTTATTTGTATAGCACTTTTTACAATACAAATCGTTACAAAGCAACTTTACAGAAAATTATGTTTCTACAATATTTAGTAGTAGCTTATGGTGGTGACTGTGAGTTTGTGCACGTTTGACAGGATTTTAGAAAAAAAATTAATACCAGACGTAGTCAGCTAGACGATGAACATTATTAATATTATTAATTAATAGTTATTATATGATTCAGTCACACATTTAGCAATAATTGTTAGTTCTGTTGTTGATTCAGGGTTAGCATCATCTGAGGTCCTCTGAGGGTCAGCATCATCTCTTCTCAGGTGTTCTGGATCCAGACTGGAGCTTGTGGAAATCCTAGTTACCACGGGATGAAGATCCAGCAGAAACAGAGAAACACATAGAGATATCATTAGCGTAGCTGCTGTTCCAACAAAGTAAAATAAGTTTAACCCAAGCTAATGAATAATAATGCACCTTTGATCAGATGCAACTACACTCACAATTAAAAAGATGCATTATTCGAATGCTTGGTGAAAGAGATGTGTTTTTAATCTAGATTTAAACAGAGAGAGTGTGTCTGAACCCCGAACATTATCAGGAAGGCTATTCCAGAGTTTGGGAGCCAAATGTGAGAAAGCTCTACCTCCTTTAGTGGACTTTGCTATCCTAGGAACGACCAAAAGTCCAGCGTTTTGTGACCTTAGGGTGCGTGATGGGTTGTAGCGTGGTAGAAGGCTAGTTAGGTACGCAGGAGCTAAACCATTTAGGGCCTCATAGGTAAGTAATGATAATTTGTAACTGATACGGAACTTAATAGGTAGCCAGTGCAGAGACTGTAAAATTGGGGTAATATGATCCTATTTTCTTGACCTGGTAAGGACTCTAGCTGCTGCATTTTGGACGACCTGTAGCTTGTTTATTGACGATGCAGGACAACCACCTAGAAGTGCATTACAATAGTCCAGTCTAGAGGTCATGAATGCATGAACTAGCTTTTCTGCATCAGAAACAGATTACATGTTTCGTAGCTTGGCAATGTTTCTAAGATGGAAGAATGCAGTTTTTGTAACATTGGAAATATGATTTTCAAAAGACAAATTGCTGTCTAATATGACACCCAGATTTCTGACTGTAGAGGAAGTAACAGTACATCCGTCTAGTTGCAGATTGTAATCTACAAGATTCTGTGTAGTGTTTTTTGGTCCAATAATTAGTATCTCTGTCTTATCCGAATTTAATTGGAGAAAATTATTTGTCATCCAATCTTTTACATTTTTAACACACTGTTAGCTTAGATAATTGAGTATAGAAATAGTCTATGTGGAAATTAAATTACTCATCTTGTGCACTGCAAATGACTGAATAAAAAACGAAAAAATAAAAATGTATTAGAATTAATTTGATGTCATAACTCATGAGGTACTAGAATGACGTCAGTTCCTTTGAATGAGGTTGTGAGCAGAGGAAAGCGAGCGCGAAACTTTAAGTCATTTCAGTCAGATCGCGACTTCAGAGCGGGTTCACGAATCATTTGAGTCATTTGAGTCAGATCGCGAATTCACATCGGGTTCGCAAATCATTTGAGTTATTTGAGTCAGATCGCGACTTCAGATCGGATCCGCGAATCATTTGAGTCAGATCGCGACTTCAGATCGGATCCGCGAATCATTTGAGTCAGATCGCGACTTCAGAGCGGATCCGCGAATCATTTGAGTCAGATCGCGACTTCAGATCGGATCCGCGAATCATTTGAGTCATTTGAGTCAGATCGCGACTTCAGAGCGGATCCGCGAATCATTTGAGTCAGATCGCGACTTCAGATCGGATCCGCGAATCATTTGAGTCATTTGAGTCAGATCGCGACTTCAGATCGGATCCGCGAATCATTTGAGTCAGATCGCGACTTCAGATCGGATCCGCGAATCATTTGAGTCATTTGAGTCAGATCGCGACTTCAGAGCGGATCCGCGAATCATTTGAGTCAGATCGCGACTTCAGATCGGATCCGCGAATCATTTGAGTCAGATCGCGACTTCAGAGCGGATCCGCGAATCATTTGAGTCAGATCGCGACTTCAGAGCGGATCCGCGAATCATTTGAGTCATTTGAGTCAGATCGCGACTTCAGATCGGATCCGCGAATCATTTGAGTCAGATCGCGACTTCAGAGCAGATCCGCGAATCATTTGAGTCAGATCGCGACTTCAGATCGGATCCTGCGAATCATTTGAGTCAGATCGCGACTTCAGAGCGGATCCGCGAATCATTTGAGTCAGATCGCGACTTCAGAGCGGATCCGCGAATCATTTGAGTCAGATCGCGACTTCAGATCGGATCCGCGAATCATTTGAGTCAGATCGCGACTTCAGAGCGGATCCGCGAATCATTTGAGTCAGATCGCGACTTCAGATCGGATCCGCGAATCATTTGAGTCATTTGAGTCAGATCGCGACTTCAGAGCGGATCCGCGAATCATTTGAGTCAGATCGCGACTTCAGATCGGATCCGCGAATCATTTGAGTCATTTGAGTCAGATCGCGACTTCAGAGCGGATCCGCGAATCATTTGAGTCAGATCGCGACTTCAGATCGGATCCGCGAATCATTTGAGTCAGATCGCGACTTCAGAGCGGATCCGCGAATCATTTGAGTCAGATCGCGACTTCAGAGCGGATCCGCGAATCATTTGAGTCATTTGAGTCAGATCGCGACTTCAGATCGGATCCGCGAATCATTTGAGTCAGATCGCGACTTCAGAGCAGATCCGCGAATCATTTGAGTCAGATCGCGACTTCAGATCGGATCCTGCGAATCATTTGAGTCAGATCGCGACTTCAGAGCGGATCCGCGAATCATTTGAGTCAGATCGCGACTTCAGAGCGGATCCGCGAATCATTTGAGTCAGATCGCGACTTCAGATCGGGTTCGCGAATCATTTGAGTCCGATCGGGATTTCAGAGCCGTTCGCGAATCATTTGAGTCATTTGAGTCAGATCGGGACTTTTTTATTTTTAGTAAACTATACAAACATTAAAACCCTCTGGAGTCTAAGGGTATTTTTGGGGACTGGAGAATTTTTGTCATGCCGTGACATTTGTGCTTTTTTCCCTTTCTTATAAATATCTAAATGGGTAAAGTCTAATCTCACTGTAAACAGCACAAACTGGGCTATAATAATATGTGAAATGCATGCATGTACATGATTGTATTTTTGAGGGAAAGAAATGTTATGCGTGGTTACTGAAAAACTAAAAATGTTAAATCACTTGAATAAGGCAATAAAACACATACAGAACATTGGTAGCAAAACGTTGCGCACCGTTTTGAACTTGAACATGCCCCTGATGAGGATGTTTCTCCCTCCCCGGGCCCAACATCAACAGACAGTGTTGCCAGATTGGAAATGTCCAAGTTTCATACCAGAAGTTCAAAATTATCGGATTTGGAAGAAAATTATTACATTTAACAATTAACTAAATTTTGACACGACCTGCAAATTACCACTAGGAGTATGGTTGGACGGAAGCAGTGCGACAGTAATCTGACAATACATGTGGCACACCCAGATTTTCATATGCACACCCAGAGTCTCTTTTCTAGCTACGCTACTGCTGGCTGCTTTTTCTTCTGTGTTGGTGAATCTGAATAGCACGTTCAGCGCGGGGGTGTGGTCACATTAGATATAATGAATGTGAAAATCCCAGGATGTCTTTCGAAAAGAGTAGAGGTGTGACCTCGGCAACCTGGCTAAATTCGCCCACTGGCCTCTGACCATCATGGCCTCCTAACAATCCCCAGATCTGCTGATTGGCTTCATCACTCTGTCTCCTCTCCACCAGTAAGCTGATGTGTGGTGGGCGTTCTGGCGCACTATGGCTGCCGTCGCATCATCCAGGTGGATGCTGCACACTGGTGATGGATGAGGAGATACCGAGCGGCAACCTCGCGCTCTCTCTCGTGAGGCCAATAAGGAAGTGACTAAAACTGCAATTCATCGACTGGCCGCTTGAGGCTGGCAGCAGAAGAGAGTCAGTCCCATAGACTCCCCATGTTAAAATAACCAACTTTAAAGCAGAAAAAAACATGTTTACAGCCTGGTTCAAAAAATGATTTTGGTCTATATTGCTAATTTTGCCCTTCGTGACAACTGTGAGGGGGGTGAATTTTTTTATAACTCATCTGTTTAAATTATATTAAGCCTTAAAGTTCTGCATAAGTAAGGGCGTGGCCTATTGAGTGACAGGTGGATTGCCGCTGTTGACAATGCCGTCGTGGTAGGTGGGCGTGGCTTCAGCAATCAGCTCCCGCCTTTTTGCCCATTTTCGATTATCCGGGTGAATCGCGCAGTGACGCGCTGCCAAGATGGCGACGGCTCGCTCTGCACACTTTAGGCTTCAAAACCGCTATTGAGGAGTCTATGGGTGACGTCACGGACACTACGTCCATATTTTTTTACAGTCTATGGGAGATACCCCCTGACTATGTAAGCGCTTTGAGTGTCTAGAAAAGCGCTATATAAATGTAAGGAATTATTATTATTATTATTATTATTATTATTATTATTATAACGCGTATCCGCGTTAATCGACTCTAAAGGGTTAAAGGTCACGGTTTTCGTGGTTGATTGTGTTTACAGTGAGCAATATAACATGTGTTCATGTTTCGCGTGTAAAAAAAACACGGTATTTTTCACACAATTCATATCAATCTGAATACCGCTGTTTTCACTGTCATAAAAACGGGCTGATGACTTCCTTGTTCTATAAAGTCCCTCCTTTAGAAAAACGTAATGAGTTCTGATTGGGTCAGCGGTTCCTGTGTTGTGATTCGAAAGCAGCTGAGCGCGCGCTGCCCTCCTGGAAACACAATTGGGCTAGTTTTGAAGTAGTTTTGAGAAACAAGTGGGAAGGATTTATTTTGAAAACCTGGCAATCCTGATCCGAACCATAGACAGTAAAAGAGCGCACGTGCTGGAAATGTACTTATAATCACAGAACACTTTTACTGACGAGACGCGCATGAAAATCGCATTTGATTTTTTTGGCACAGCCCTAACATCTAGTTAACAAAGCTAAACAGCGTTGACCTTTGTGTAATAAGTTACAGAAACTGTTAAACGCACCAACTTAAATAATAAAATACACTTACCGGTTGTGGTCCATAAACAACGCCTTCTCCAGACAAAGAGGGAACTGCTCCATCTTTCAAGAATAATCTTTCTGTGAATCCGGCATTAAACTGATTGAGATTGAGGAAGCTGTCCTCAGCAAAATGTGCTGCACATAGTTTTACATGCGGATTATAATTTTTGGGAACCAAGTTAAAAATAAATTGTAAACATTCATTTCCAAGTACAGTGTCCCTGGGAAGCCCAAACAAAGGTGATTGGACTCCGAGATGAAAATAACAGCATTTCGACGACATGGAGAGACAAACACACTCTTCAAATGCAGCTCTTCCTCCTCCTCAGTGCGAGCGCAACAAGACCACGCCCCCTTTTTGTGTATTCATGTGGGCGGAGCTTAGTCAAAAAACTGTTTTAGTGACGTCATTCCTGCAGGAACTAGAGGGGTGTAGTCCAAACGGGTCGTTCGTTGTAGACGAATTCTGTTAAATCAAATATCTCGCTTGGCAATAAACTTTGAGCTTTAGAATTTTGCAGATATTATTTACACTCTAACAACAACATTACACACTGACAAAGTTTAAAACACGAGATCACGAATAACGGGACCTTTAACCTTTCAAATGTGAGCCCAGCTCCCCATTCTTCCTAAAAACTACAAGCACACAAATAAATCATCAGGAACATAGGAGTATTTTTCCTTGGGAAACTTTGGTGAATTGTGAAGCTGAGCCAGTATTGTGCTTTTCAGAGTAATGCGTTATGATTTTTCAGCTTCAGGTGGGATTTCTCTCGACACGTCGTGCTCTTGTGATGTCAGCGGCCAGGATGAATGAAAACGCAGGAGGGAATACATACGGCGAAGGAATGTCGGACTTCATTCCCAGACAGCTGATCTCCTTTGAACGTCCTGGATCATAAATTAAACATATGCATTTTAATAAAGCTGCGCTGGGAACACATATCCTCACGCTTCCGGCTGGCTTTTATGAATGAATCTGCTCGATTTGTTTCAGCACGTGGATGGAGGCGATGAGAGCTGCATCCAGAGAGTGGAAGAGTAACGAGGAACAGTTAAACGTGAAGGTCACTAAAGTGGCAGGTTCACAGACGCTCAGAAAGGTTAGGCCCTAGGAAGCGCTTCATTAGCGGGATAAACCGACCCGAGGAGGGAAAACACTAAATGTGACGCTTGGCTTTCAAATGTCAGAGAATACATTTGCATTTATCATACTTTATACTGGTGGCTTTTATTTTAATTTTAATGTTTTTTTTTTGTTGTTGTTTTTTACCAATATGGAAAATATATATGTTTTTGGGGAACAAAATATATGCTAACTATGTTATAAAGTGTGAAGCTAAATTATTATTATTTTTATTTTTGAAAATATATTTAGTTTCAAACATCATACTGTACATTAATATCTTAAATTGTTTTTCTGGAATTGAAATATATAGAGGGTAAAATATATTTTAAAATGCTTTTATAATTTTAAAAAAATCTATTTTCAAAAATGTCTAAGTATATTACACTAATTCATTTTTTATATTATTGTTCATTAATATATATTAATTTATTTTCTCTGTGAAACGTGGCAATGTGTTTATTAACATAAAAAATGTTGGTTTAATGTTTGAAAATTAAGAGAGACAGCCATAATATTATTATCATTGTAATTTTAAAGTTATAATGAAAAACAAAATAATTATTTTCTTAAATACTCAATTTTTTATTTTAAAATGAAATATTGCAAAAGTAGCCTTATACTTCTTTTTTATTATTTAGTATTTTTTATACTATAATTATTTTTATTATTATTACTTATTTTATTTTTTACAGCCATATTGATATATAGATATCATAAAATGTTAGCCAAATTGTCTAATTGTGTTTATTTATTTATTTATTTGCAATTTGAAAACTTTTTTTTAAATAATAATAATAATAATAATAATAATAAATATAGATATATTTATGAAATATATTCATTTATAAAAATATATTTTTTTTTATTTCATTATATATAATTAATATATATATTCTCATTTTTGGCTGTATGAGAACAACTGTTTCTATTGTTCATCTCGAGGAAACTTGTGAAAGGAGAGAAAGCTAAAGAACAGACGCCAGTGGCTTCAAACCTCTGGAAGGTCTCAGAAGCGCAGAGCGTTAATTAAGCAAAGAAATTAAAACTGATCCAGCTGGTGTTGCCCCCAATCAAACCATGTTTGTAAACGATCGTCGTGTGTGCAGAGGGTTTAAGTGCTTTGAAATTGCCTCGAGCCGCACAAAACAACAAAGAAAAGATGCAGTTTTGCTGTAGTAGGTTTATATTCCACGCGACAAACCCACACAAGACACCTTGAAATGCATTCTGCATGGTTTATCCTGCGCTTCATATCTGCGCCGCATTCATCACGCCGCCACAGTGGCTTCGGTCCCACACATAAAGTTAAATCGCTTGTTTAGATTGGCCTTCCCGGAGAAATCTCAGGCCTCCCCAGCGCCATGAGGTCATTGAGGAGCCGTCAATACGGATTACGGCAAATTGCTCGGCTGTCTGTGGGAGCTCAGGACGAACGGCTCTGGTACAACTGTGAGAGAACTGTGTGCAATTTAAAGGTGTGTTTTCCCTGCTGACAAGCCCCTAATTGAGGATAAAGGCCCTTTTCAGGTGCCCACAGCTGTAGAGTCATTACAGCTTTGATTTGAATGTGATTTCTTCTGCTAAAACCCGACCTGGATCAAATTATCCAAGATGTTTTCTGAGAACGTGTCGCTCTCGAAGCCTTTCAAGCGCCATCAGGAAGACATCACGGGTGTAAAAATCAATGTTACTGATTCACACGTTCAGGCAAAACCTCTTATAATCACATCGGCTAAATGAGCAACATGTGCTGACACACTTCCAGCATTTCGGGAAGCGATTGCTTCTTTAAAACAGTCACATTTTGAAACTCATTGCCTGTTAATTAAATAACCAGTCACTCACTCTCTTTATCTGGCGGCAACCCAAAACCTCTGAGAAGATACGGACTTTGGATAAATGAATGTCATTCATAATGTCAAGAGTTAAAGGGATAGTTTAGCAAGAACTTGATTTTACAAAAGCACAAAGTTTGAAGGTCAATGTTGTTGGACGCCAGTGTTTTTCAAAATATCTTCTAAACTGAAGAAAGAAAGCCATGCAGGTTTGGAACAATAGGTTTGGAGATTGTGATATTTTAATGCATTTTTTGCTCACCAAGGCAGCATTTATTTGATCAAAAATACAGAACAAATCTCTAGAAAATGTGAAATATTATTACAATTCAGTCTAGCTGTTTTCTGTTTGAATATGTGGTAAAGTGTCATTTATTTCTGTGATGCTCCGCTGTATTTTCAGCATCATTCCTCCAGTCTTCAGTGTCACATGATCTTCAGAAATCATGAAAATATGATGATTTACTGCTTAAGAAACATTATCAAAGATATATTTCATTTTTCATTAACCTTGATGAATAGAAAGTTTAAAAGAACAGCATTTATTTGAAATAGAATAGACATTATAAATTTCTTTACTGTCACTTTTAATCAATTGAACGCATCCTTGCTGAATGTAAGTATTCATTTTTTTTTTTTGCAAGGATGCATTCAATTTATTTAAAGTGACAGTAAAGACATGTATAATGTCTATTCTATTTCAAATAAATGCTGTTCTTTTAAACTTTCTATTCATCAAAGATCCTGAAAAATGAAATATATCACAATTTCCATGACAGGAAACAATCACATGTGCTGAAATGTTGATTCAGACAGAATACAAGACATTCACTAACCACAACAAATGTATATTTATGTTTCGTTGGCTGAACCAGTGTTCAATCCGCTGGCAGTCTGTTTATGAAACGGTTAGTTAAAAACCTTAAATTCTAAACGAGCCATGTCTAAATCCACTGTAAACACAGACCTCTGAAGTACATTCAATGGAGCACAAGAAGTTAAAACTCTTTTCATTTTCTTCTTATTTTTAATGATAACTCATAAGACTTTAAAGACAGGCCGACTGAAGCTCGAAGGCACATTATTTCAATGTATGTTTTCAATAATTGTGAGTAGCACTAGGCCCCGCCCACTCTGACACGGGGCTCCACCCACTATCGATAAGCCCCACCCCTCTATCACTAAGCACCGCCCACTAGAATCGAGTAATGCCCTCTAGTGCTAAACTCCGCCCACGCCCCACACTCTCAAAATATGTCTATTTTGCAATGAACTTACACTACATAGTTTATTTATTTATTTTTACTTTTTTATGTTCAATCAACAACAGTAAATTAACATTTTATTATATTTCTCATTCATTTTAATGTCATTCACACTGGTTCATGGGATTGTAGTTCTTCCCCTCTTGAAAGTTAAGTTCACACTATTGTATCTTTGTCTAGGTTTCTAAACGGGTTTGCTTCAAATCAAAGTTTGTGATGTTGTGGTTCTCCTCATTGCTGGTTGGTTTGCTTCACAGCTTATAATGTTTTGACAAAGACTTTTTATTAAATCCCTATGGGAAAAATTTATGGAAAATGACTTCCGGAACCAGCACTTCTATAAAAATAAAAAAAAAGTGTCTGGCCACTAATGCACTCTTATATTAGTGTCTGAAATAGCATTTCCTAATAAAACATACTCTAAAAATCTCTGTTTTATTCACTACGAAACCTCACAAGGAGGAGGATGAAACTTAGATTTAAGAAAGTACTTCACATTTAGACGGCAATAGCACCGTCACTTTGTCAGTCTTTGTGTTGAGCTCGTTTGATCAGTATTTCTAGAAGTCTGAGTGCAGAATCCATTATCATCAGCCCTCGGCCTTCCATCCGCAGGACGGCCCAAGCGAAACCATCTGTTTTTGCCATCTGTACTCTATTTGTTAATTATTCCTGCGCCAACACTGTGTCTTTCTTCCTCTCTCTCTCTCTCGCTCAAATACCTCACATTTTTCCTTTTTTCTGTGCTTTTCTTTCTTGTTCTCTGGTTAGGAAAAGCCGTGTGGTCACATCGCCGGGCCGCGCTGCAGAGCTTTCAACATCTTAATAAAGATGGAGATTGCATCATGTCTGGAGTTATTAATCAAGCGTCGCTGATTTTGTCAGAGTTTATGAGGAGGCGGAGCCTGCTGCATTAAACCTCATAACCGAGAGCCCTTATCTGATGAAATGATTAGGATCTGATTAATCAAACTGGAAATCATTAAAAGCCGCTCCTTAAAAAAGCTACAGAAGCACATCTGTGCGATCATGTGACCTCTGTTTGTCACCGCTGACTAGTAAAGTTTGATTGTTGAAGCTCGTTGCCGCGCTTTGATTAGTTTTGTTTGTATAACCTGCACTATAAGGATGAGAATGAATCCTTGCAGGTTTAATTGTGATTTTGTCTTAGCTCTGTGTTCATTATTCAGCATCATAACTCAAAGGCCAAAACTGCATTTCTGTTTGATTAAAACATCCGGGAAATTTATATGGCTGTGTGTATATATATATATATATATATACATTAGTTTATATTAGAAATATTAGTTTTTCAAAAAACTAGTACAAATTATGAACCAAACTAAATTAAAACTAAATAATGGATTAATAAAAAAAAAAAAAAAAAAAAAAAAATCTATCTAGATATTTTTTTAAAATAATTTTAGTAATAAAATAGTTTAGTAATAAAAAATAAATAAAACTTAACTAACTAAATTAAAACTAAATATATTAATAAAAAAATGTAAAAGCTAAATATACTGTACATATCTGTAAAATAAATAAATTGTAAATAAATATAATAAAATAAATAAAAAACACAACAAAATTGCTAAAACTAATTAAAATTAAATTAAACACAGAAATGGAAAAAAATCTCTTTAAAACAAGAGCATATATAAACCTTAATAATTATAAAATAACTATAAATAAAGTCCATTTTTAAAGGGAAAACAATATTTATTTTCACCTTATCACAGCTCAAACACACAAAGAATCTGAATGAAGTCATGGTTGTGTCCCAGCGGACAGAAGTTCAGTTCTCTTGATTAGGTTTGAGATTTCATAATGAGATTTAACAGATTACTGCTGGAATCCATACAAACATCACATGTTTGCATGCTCTCTTGCCCCGTCTTTCACTCATTATACAACAAAATTGGCTTTAAACAAACAAATACTGTATCTCGCACTCCCTTCACATAGAAAAAAAATGCAGAAACAAAATGATATACAACTAAATACCGTATATTTGTTTGGTGTTCCAGTACAAATACCTAAAGATTACTGAATCAAGATAAATTTACATAAAAAGGAAAATGACTGAAAATATCAAGTCTCGTTTTCTGAATAATGTAAAGTGAGAAAAACGATCTGCAAATGAGGTCAGAAAAAATCATCTTAATTTACAGGGGAAAACATTTTATTTTCTCAAAGCACTTGATTAATTCAGGTAGTGTCCATCACACATCAGATCTTCAAGTGTATAAACAGTAACTATATCTGAAGTGACTCTTAGGAGCGGAGCAGTCTGGATTATAACGGTCTGAAGTTCATTTGTTCCGTCACAGGACTGAGAGGAAAGAGGCTTATTACTGAAGCATAACACGTCTCAAAAGCCCTGAACTGACCAAACTGACCGCCTGAAACTGAACTCTAGAGGCTCAACCTCATTCACTGACTCAGAGGCACTTTGGATTTGTTCGGGAAAAACCTAGATGCTTTTCTAGTCTGTTTTCTCATTTCACATATGAAGAGATATTTGCTGCACAAAACAATTTGATTAATTAGAGACAGCATTTCAAATAGTCATGACAATATAATTACAATTAATTATTATAAAATGTAATTAAATACAAAAATTATATATATATGGCCATCACAACTATATCAACATCTGCTTATGAAGCCATGCATCTCTTCTCTCTCTCACTGTGTTACAGTATAAAGTACTTTAGACAAGTTAGTGTTAAGGATTACATTATCTGAAACTTTTAGTTGTGCAAGTTAGTGATATGATGAAACCTCAACTATGCTAGAGTTTGTGCTCCAGACATAAGTGATTCATCAAATCATATGTCTTGAGGAGACAGCCTAGCAACTGCATAACAACACTCCAAAAATTCTCATAACAACCTAAGAACCACATAGCAACATCCTGAAATTTTTTTTAGAACAGCCTAATAACCCCTTGACAACAGTCTAAAACACTCATAACAAAGTGACAGTGACGTGACCCATACTCAGAATTTGTGCTCTGCATTTAACCCATCCGAAATGCACACACACAGAGCAGTGAACACACACACACACACACACACTGTGAGCACACACCCGGAGCAGTGGGCATTTATGCTTCGGCGCCCGGGGAGCAGTTGGGGGTTCGATGCCTTGCTCAAGGACACCTAAGTCGTGGTATTGAAGGTGGAGAGAGAGCTGTACATGCACTCCCCCCACCCACAATTCCTGCCGGCCCGAGACTAGAACCCACAACCCTTCGATTGGGAGTCCAACCCTCTAACCATTAGGCCACAACTTCCCACTAGCAACCACATAGCAACACTCCACAAAACTCAAAACAACCTAGCAACCACAAAGCAACCCTCCAAAACAGCCAAAACAACCTAGCGACTGCATAGCAACCCTCCAAAACACTCAAAACAACCTAGCAACCACAAATTAACCCTCCAAAACACTCAAAACAACCTAGCAACCACAAATTAACCCTCCAAAACACTCAAAACAACCTAGCAACCACAAAGCAACACTCCAAAACACTCAAAACATCCTAGCGACTTCATAGCAACCTTCCAAAATACTCAAGCAACCTAGCAACCACAAAGCAACACTCCAAAACACTCAAAACAACCTAGCAACCACAAAGCAACACTCCAAAACACTCAAAACATCCTAGCGACTTCATAGCAACCTTCCAAAATACTCAAGCAACCTAGCAACCACAAAGCAACACTCCAAAACACTCAAAACAACCTAGCAACCACAAAGCAACACTCCAAAACACTCAAAACAACCTAGCAACCACAAAGCAACCCTCCAAAACACTCAAAACAACCTAGCAACTTCATAGCAACACTCCACAAAACTCAAAACAACCTAGCAACCGCAAAGCAACACACCAAAACAGCCAAAACAACCTAGCGACTGCATAGCAACACACCAAAACAGCCAAAACAACCTAGCAACTGCATAGCAACACTCCAAAACACTCAAAACAACCTAGTGACTTCATAGCAACACTCCAAAACACTCAAAACAACCTAGCAACCACAAAGCAACACTCCTCAACACTCAGAACAACCTAATAACCGAATAGCAACACTTAAAACAACTTAGCGTCCACATAGTAATACTCCACGACAATCCAAAACAATCAAAACAACATAACATTTTAAAACCCTCAGAACACCTTAGCAATGACATAGTAAGACCCTAGCAACTACCCACACACACAAGCATGGACAAGAATAACCCACATTAACCTAAGAAATGAATATAAACATCTAGTCTTATTTTAAGTTCAGTGTTCTGTTTGCTTCTTGATTTACAGTTTAAAAGAAAGAAAGAAATGAAGTATTTAGGAAGTTACAAGTGAATCGATAAACTATAAACTCAAGATAATAGTTGACATTAAAAGTTGGGACTGGAGCCACCTGGACGTTACGGCCTGTCACACAGCACCTTTATGAATCCCAATAATTATTTGTAGAGCCATGAACAACAAGGCAAGAAATATATGTGTTCCCTCATCGCTGAAGTTTGTTTAGACCGTATTGATTTTGTGTCATATACGGGTAAATGTGAGATGAGTACTTACCACAGTAAACCATTTTCAAATGGTGTACACCTGATTAAAAACTCAAAAGGCTTGCAGTCCGTGCAGACTCTTGATGTATTTTCATTTTCAATTGAAATAAAAGCATGACTGTAAATTGTCCGTATGACATTTAATACGCAAGCGTATCGATTTTGCAGCAGTGAAGGTGCGCTGAGGTAAACTCTGGTGTGGAGATCATTTACAAATGATGTTAAACACACTGTATATCTGTCTTTTAAGGAGACCATGAGTGATGGTTGGATCTCCGAGTTCATCTACATCGTAAATAACCTTTATATCCGTGACCTATACATCTCAATTTCATTAAAACAACCAGAAACTGAATTAAATGCCAGATTTTTTTCCTTTATCCCACAATGCATCGAACAAACAAGGTCACAGGCTTTTACTGTACAGTATTCTTGAAGAAAGCCCCAGTTTCGGTCTGTAAGGTGAGTCTCGGCGGATCACGACTGCTGAGCTGCTCTTCTGAAGTCAGATTTTGGGACAGAGAGTTTCATTACTTAAGCCTCCTGTTCCAATTAATTAAGTCACAGAGGATTCCGCTGTGAAAATTACAAAAGAGCTGCTAAAATAAAGCTGGTTCTTGAAGCTCCTTCCCTGTGCTGTTAACACTCTTGTTCCAATTAAACTGCTGTTGTTCCAGCATCATTTATCTGAACACAGCTGGATCCTTCTGCATCCAAGTGCCTGCAGGATACAAGCGCAGAGATTTAGTCTGTCTAGTAAAGTCTAGTTCACACTGCAGGTCATTCTAGCACAGACAGGAAGAGACCGCTTGACTGATGTGAACAGGGTTATTAAACTAAAACTAAAATGAAAACAATAAAAAAAAAACTCAGTGTATAGTCAAATTCAGAGTATAGTATTATTTTCACTTTTTTAGCAAATTTTATTTAACTTATTTTATTTGCCAGTTGCCAATACAACTTATCACATTTGTATTTAGTTTAAAGAGTTTTGTAAGTTTTGTAAGAAAAATATCCATATTTAAAACACAATAATCACTTCAGGTCAGCTTTGCGCATGCGCTGCTCAGAAATTATAAATGCAAAAATGCAGCGATAACAAAACAACGGTAACTAATTAGAAGTGCAAAACTAGGGTTTGTTAAGAACAATGTTTGTGGATTTTGAAATAAGCCAAGAGGAGACTGGTTTCCCTTTGCTAAAGTAAGGAAACTTTGCTTCATTTGCTCCATTGTTAACAAACACTGGTTTTCGCGAGACTCATCGGCGCATGTGCAACCCTGACCTCCATTGCTTCTAGTCCTATTACGTTCAAATTATTAGGGTCCATGGAAACGCAGCTAGATAAGAATGATATTAAAGTGATTATTCCTGTTAACAAACGTTGGTTTTCGCGTGATTCACCGGCCCTTGTGCCATGCTGACCTCATACGTCATGCTCCGGGAACTGCTTTGTTTACAGCAGTGATCACAAGCTAGATTAAAGTGATAATAACTATTTGAATATGGATATTTTTCTTACAAAAATGCATCGATTTGCTACAGAAGGCCTTTTTTTTATTGAATGCATTTTCTATTAAACTTCTGGTGGACCGATGCAGTGCAACACTCGCTGAGTTGCATCCAACAGCTTGAAAGATCAAAGACCATTTTTAAAATAACTCCAAATGAATTCGTCTGAAAGAAGAAAGTCATATAAACCTAGGATGACTTCAAGGTGAGTAATTAATGGGCACATTTTTCATTTTTAGGTGAACTAACCCTTTAATTACTCACCCTCATGTAATTTAAACCCATAAAATAAATCTTCAGAACACAAATGTAAATATGTTTGATGAAATCCGAGAGCTCTCTGACCTCCTGTAGACAGCCAAACAACACTCAGTATAATAGTTCATGTGACATCAGGGGTTCAACAGGTAATTTTGCGAAGCTACGAGATTTTGTGCACAAAAAAATAAATAAATAAAGACTTTATTCAACAATTTTTCTCCTCCTCATTAAATGTGTTGTGGATGTTTACTGTTATATTTATAAGGGCTAGTTTTTTAACCCTAACCCTAAGAGACAGACAGAGAGAGAGAGAGAAGATAATTGCAAAATATAAACTCAGACTCATAATTCCAAGTTTATATCTTGCAATTCTTTTTCCAAGCTCAGGAAGAATAAAAGCATTCTGATGTACAGTACAGTGACCGGAGTTCATTGCATTCACCATGAACATCATCCACTAACACTGTCACACAATTATTCTGATCATTTCTATTATTATAGCTTTGTTACTAAACAATGAGCTGCATTTGGTTCTTCAGACACAATTAACTAATTGTTTCAAAGGCTTAAACTGTGCTGAAATATGATTCTGAGATATATGCCTTTGGCAAATCTGAAAGCAGCATTGTTGTATTCAATAGAGAGAAGGCATTTAGTGAAAAAATAACACTCATAATGGCATAATGCAAGAGAAACATATCATCAATTAATACTGAAAGCTATTCAATAAATATATATAATTTAGAATTGGTTAAAAGGCTCCCCTATTCAATTCATGAGTGTAAATGTGAACTCAATTGACCAAAACACACAGGAAGTAGAATTAATACAGTATTAATACAGATGCTAGGCTTTTCTCAGACATAAGATTAATGACCTAAGATGAGGTTAATAAATAATTCAATATTTATGAATATTTCTGCACCTTAGGACTTTGGAATAATTAGGGGAGTAAAGCACTTGAGTAATTGTACTGTACTTAAGTATAATTTCTGGGTATTTGTACTTTACTCAAGTAAAGGTTAAACAACTGCTTGAAGTTTTATTTGATTGCATTTCTGCTGATTTTCCTCGTTAGGATTTTATTTAGAGTTGCATTTTATTTATTTATTTTTTAATTTAATGCAGATTAAATATTGAAACCAGAAGCTCAAAAATTTGTTCTTATATACATTTGATTTTTTGGTGCAATACATTCATAATTTGAATTATAATGACAAAAAGAGGAATTTACAATTTAAATTTAACACAGATTTTCAACACTGATCCACAAAAAATAAATACATATATTAATATAAATATGATGAAATATCGAATCTTCAAGTCTTTTTGAACACTATTTCTGTTTAAAATTCACAACTGACTATATAAAAAAATGTTGCAGTTAAAAATTATCATCAATTAATTCAAATCCATTTTAATTCTACTTCCTCGCATTCAAATTGGAAGTGCAGTTCTGCATCCTGTTTGCTTCTGAAATTCCATTTAGAATTTAGAATTATGCACATCTTTGATGTAGAATGTTCTAAATCATTCTGTAATTCCAATTCATTTGTGATGTCACATCTCTCTCTACCACACACACACACACACACACACAAACACACACTCAATTGCATTTCCTATATGGTTGCGTTTCATATGCACAAAATGAACCGATATTTCAATGCAGACAGTGAATGTGATTAGTTGTCAGTCCAGTCTCTCTATGTCATGAGGGTTAATGCATTGCACAAATACAGTTACTGTAATTCCTACATCATCTGGTGAGCATGTTTCACGAGGTGCAGTTCACGAGGTGCTCGATTATATTTCGGCAAGATATCCACAGGTCCGAGATCAGCCGAGACTCTGGTGGATTTCCTATCTCTTGCAATTAAGCGTGGCACTTTTATGGCTTTTATGGACTGCTTAACACTGCAGAGGAAAGAGGTGAGACTTCTGCTCGCTCGCTCTCTCTCAATTAGCCTGGCAGACATATAGATCACCGCGCTATAAAGGCAGAATGCTTAATTGACCTCATCTCTACAGAAGTGTTTGGTCTCCGTCGAAGGCAAGGCCACTGGACTGATGCCATTGATCGCAGCGCTAAAGGATGCAAGGACAGGTATTCATTTGCAGCGGCTGGAGGAGGAATACAGCTGGCTCTGTGCATGATTATTGCCTTGTGTTATTATTTTTGCCTCAAGGACATCGATCGGAATCATGCTGGGGTTCGAAATATGCATTTGCATTGATTTTAAATGACACACGTCTAACTCTGAAAGACCAACAGCCTTGAGTTTCAGGAAAGCAACGACAGACAAAAGTTGAGCTTTCACTCCCATCCGCAGCTATAAAAAAGAACAGAACATGATTTATATTAGCCATAAACTATTAAACAGTCATCAAATTTCATCACCAAAACTAATTTCATTTACCATAAAGAGAGACGTCACATTTCTAGCACATTCAAATGGCAATTAATCTAAACAGCACACAATAAACCTTAAACCTGCTAAAACTGTTTATTGCATTTTATCAAATTTACTGAATATAAAGCAGCTTTTTTCAAGCAATATTCACTCCAACATTCTGTTTCATACAAATAAATATCGAAAAATTTGCATTTTTGAGCCTTTTTAGATAAATAAGTAAATGTAAATACTGTGTATATATATGGTTGACAAAACAAACATACGGGTATTATTTATTTATTTTTTTAAAAAAAATGTAATTTATTTTTAAATATTTTTTCATTCATTAATCATTTTTATTATTTTGAACTTTATATTTATATTTATATTTATTTATTTTTAATTTCTTAACTAAATACATTTTTAACTCTTATAGTTTTTTTGGGTAACTGAAATAGAGCTAAAATATAAATATAAATATTAGATGAAAAACTAAATAAAAATGAGAAAGATTGCCTTGGAAACTAGCTGAAATAATAATAATAATAATAATAATAATAATACTTTTTAATAAGATTAAAATAATAATATTTTAATAATACAATTATTAAGAATAAAACTTAAATACAAATAAAGCTATATAAAAATATTAAAATGATCAAATAATTTTTTTTTAATGAAAACTGAATATTTAAAAAAAATCTTATAATAAAAAATTATAATAATTCTTTTATAGTGCATGAATAACAATAAAATAACACTTACACAGATACTGAATTAAATACGTGAAATATGCCAGTGTATTATTAATGCCACAAGAAATGGCTAATTAAAGAAATATCACATGCACAGTAAGAGTTTCACTAACTAGCAGAAACTCTTTGATGCTCTGGAGCTGTGTTGACTAGTTTCCTCTTAATCAAAAGACTTCAAGAGATAAAAGCTCTGTGTTCACAAACTGCATTCTCGTTTACCTGTGTGAGATCTGATTTTAAAGTAAATTATAATGGACAGGTATATTCGTAATTTTGCAAAAGTGAGAATAAAGTGGACCTAGCAGGCTTTTCATTCACAGTAAAGCAGATGATAAGCGTCCTGCATTCAGATTTTTCACATACAAGCCCTGAATCTGCTCAAATGTCGCCCAGACGATGATAGAAACTAAAAGCGAATGTCTGTTTTTCAACTTTCATGACAGAGGAATCAGTGCATCATCTCAGACTCTCTCTCGCGCCGTGGGTCGTTTACATGAACACGGCTCAAACCATCTCAGCTTCATCTCAAAGTCCATTCGGAGAACTTCAAATCCTCACGTAGGAGCAGAAACGGTCTCAGGAACTCGAACCTGAAATGCACCTCTGTGTCGGTGTAAACACACGTCAACAGAACCACCGTGTAACCGTATCTGACAGAGACAACAGATGTTATCAAGCACTTCCTGTTCCTGTGATCCACAGCAGAGAGACCATGCGCTTCTGAAGGATTCTCTGATGATTAAAGTCCTCGAGGATGTAAATATGAACAAGAGCGAATGATACAGCACTGGATGATATAATTGTTAGTGATTATTCTGTACATGGCTTGATGTAAACAAACCTGACCAAACATGCAACGCAGAGAAAGAAAGATGAATCATGCGAAACACTTCTTTGAAGGAAATTAATACTTTTATTCAGCGAGGACACATTAAAGTGATTGAAAGTTAATGTTACAAGAGATTTCTGAGCATTCTAATCATCAAAGAGTTCTGAAATATAAAATGTATCACATTTACCACACAAACATTGAGCAGTAAATCATCATATTATTCTGATTTCTGAAGATCATGTGACACTGAAGACTGGAGGAATGATGCTGGAAATACAGCGGAGCATCACAGAAATAAATTACACTTTAACACAGATTCACACAGAAAACAGTTATTCTAAACTCTAAAAATATTTCACATTTTTACTGCATTATTGAATAAATAATTGCAGCCGGGTGAGAAGAAAAAACTTCTTCCAAAAACATTAGAAATCTTACCGACCCCAACATTTTCAATCGCATTATAGAAGTTACATCACGTGTCAAAAGTCATTTATAAAATAGCACAGCATGTTAATTTGTAGAAACTTTAATACTTATTTCTCCAGGAAATAAAATGGGGGTAAAATACTTGCTTAAAATCACGCCAACAAAGACATCTAGACGTCCAGTTCTGTAAAACAAAGTTTGAGGAAACCAAGACGTCACGGATCCCTCGAAATGAGTTAAAGCATCAGTAGTGTGGTGTTTCATTGAATAAATGAGTCCCACCGACACTCGAGGCTTTTACTACGAGTTACTCTATATGTGTCCTGCCATTTACCGTCAAATTGCATTTTCCTTTTCCTTTTTCAAATAAATGCTTGGCTTAAATGTTAAAAGTCAGTGCTTTCCCTCAGGGAGCCTGTGTGGGGTTTAATGGCCATATTGTTTCATAATTCAATAAAAACAAAAGAAAATGCATGCAAAAGACTATTTTCAGTAGTACAAAAAAAAAAAAACTCCCAGCATAAATGCAATATGATTGCAATTTGCGCATCACACACAGACTGACCGAACAAACAGAAGAGCTCGGAGCGGACGGCTGATTGTGTTTAATCAGCGCTCAGCATCTCAGATGGCCTCACACACACACACAAACACACACACACACTCAGTATATACAGGCCTGGAGAGAAATGAGTGTGCTCGGGCGAAAGGTGAAGAGTTATTGCCTCATAGGCATCTTAACGGTGCTTTTTCATTTAGCAGAGATCCCACAGACAGAGCTGGTGATAAATCAGACGTGGACAGCACACGGTGGACTTTACAAACTAGCCTTGAGCTACAAGAACATCTCAACAATCCAGTCCAACTAAACATCATTGTGCTGCTCTAAAAACACCACATACAAACAGAATCACAAGAGAGAGAACAGAAAAAAGGCTTTTAACAGAAGGAAAACCATCACGTCCCAAACACAAACTAATGGACAAACAGGCCAAATGTTCCAGTCAAACACTTTATTTAAAAGACCAATTCTCACTAGTAACTAGTGTCTTATTAGCATGCATATTACTATATGCATATTTTAGTTGTTTATGCATTAGTGAATGCATCCAAGCAACTGCATAATAACACTTACCATCGTAATATTTGTACATGGTCAAATACTCACAAATCGTGCGTATCATGCTTATTGCACAAGAAAAATTATTGAAGTAGATGCTTGGTTTCACTTATAACACATGAGCCATAAAAACATGATTATCTGCCGTATGAAAGAACGCAGTAAATGTAAAGCGAGACATAATCACTGCAGATGTGTGTGAATGAAACCACCAAACATTTAATGCTACGATGGCAACACTGTAAACGTACGGTCAAAAAAACCGGCTTGTGAATAAATCAGCTGCACACATAACATCTGTTCAGATGCTCGAGCATCAGAGGAGCGTCTCTTTCTAAACTGTTTTCCTCATAACCTCACTGCTGTCAGACGGAAGCAGATACTGAAGCCGTTTAAACCCCGTCCTCATCGATCAGGGTTTATCAGTGTGCAACGAACAAAACACACAGACCTTCAGACTGCTGTCATTCACACAGAGGATTTCTGATCCAGTCGAGCGGAGAGTTTAGCTGAAATCTGGATATTGTGTCCTAATCGAGCTTGCAAACATTTAACTGACACAGACAAGTGAGGTTTTAGTTGAGGGTTTAGCCAAGGGAACACAACAAGCAACTTAACAATGCTTTTAATGCATTTCATTTACAAACAACAAACTCTACTGAATGCATATCAAACCTCAATGGCGCTAGCAACAACACAACAATGGGTTTGATTTTAAGGGAATGCATGAACTAATCATGTGTACACTTTGAATGCAATGGATATAAGCATCTGGTGCATGTATAAATGTTAATGTAGGCTTCAATTCGTCTTAAACATCTGACCTGCTCAATGCAGCATTGTGCGCTGTTTGATGCAGTCATGATTGCATTGTTACACTTTCAGATAAAAATCATTTACTATTTTTAATCATTTTTTCCCCTGTGTGGACCGCAGGAATATCTTGTGTTTCTCTGTGCAGATAAGAGATTAACTTCAGTCCCTTATCAATAAAAATGCTACATCTCTGATGTATAGCAACTGTTGAAAACTACTTAGTCTGTTTATCTAGCTCTGAAACAGCTAAAGTGACTGTACCTGTGGCTGTCATCCTATTTCTATGGGGGAAAAAACAATATCAATATTTTAGAAAAACACACTGAAAAGAAAATTGGTGCAGGAAACCATTTTACAAATAAATAGCAAATAACACATTGAAATTAATGCGAAATTTTGAAGGAAAGAGACCGAAACTGTATTGTCTTGTAAAACACACCTCATGCATTTTTTGATAACTTTAAAAAAAAAAAAACATGTTTTTTTTTTTTTTTACAGTGCGAACTAAAACTAAAAATTAAATAAAAACAAATGCAACCTAAATAAAATATTTAAAAAATAGTTACAAACATAATTTTGAAATAGGCAGATAACAAAGTGACTTAAGTTAATCTAAAATATTAAATGAAAACATAATAAAATAAAAATAGTATTTAGATAATACCAAAACAAAATTGTAAATAATACTATTATACAAACATGCACATTCATATAATCCATATTTATATAATATTGTTTAATATTTTATATTATGTTTATTATTATCACAAAAAATAATGGATACAAATAAAAAAGTGAGATTTATGTGTACTGTAAATGTAAATATTTTTCAAAATCTTAACAATCAACTTATTTATTTGTAAATTAATGGAAATATTTTTTTCGACACTTCAGTGTGCTTCAAATTAATAAATAAGTTGATCAGAAATATTCAGAAAAAATATTTACATGCATAACTAATTTATTCTATTTACATCAATTGGCATTTTCTCAGAAACTAAATGGTAAATGTCAGTAGAAATCCACTCAGTGAATATGTGTGAAGTATTCATTTGTAGGTAAATGGTGCGTCTTTACGTCACACAAACTGTACAGTATCTGTCAGACTGATTTTCTCGGCTCATAAAGCATCAGACTCCAGAAGACTGAAGGTCAAACCTGTGGATTATCGTTCCTTCTCTTTATCTGCAGTCATCTCGTCATCTTTCCATCCTCAACTTGCTGTTTCTTAACTCCTGGCCATGTCAGGACCGACACGTTTCCCTACATTAATAAATCTGAATTGAATTTACAAGGCAGCACTTGAGCAACGGTCTCTTGTTACACATTCTCACTGAGGATAAAATGCTAGAACCAGATCTTCTGAACTCCAGGTCATCCTTGTGAAGCGCCCAAATCCACCTTCACCAGCGGTTTGTCTTCTGTTACCGGCAGTCTAGACACAAACATTGTTCCAGCATTTGAGTTTTTGATGGTGTGTGTGGAGAAATTAAATATGTATGTACTTTGGAGGACGGCCTGATCCTCTCTCAGTCACTTCATTATGGCTGTAACTGAATTGCTTGGGTCAGAGGCAGCTTTCAGGGCACACAGTGTTAGTGAGAGCTGAAGGGTGCGAACCAACAAGGTTACAGAGAAGAAACTCAGAGAATTTGTAACACCTCCTGATCTAGAGGACTAAAGAATAAAGATTTTGTCATCTTTCTTTATCTTTTCTTCCTTTATAATATCAAGCAAAATACTAAATCATGCTAGAAACATGTTGACAATGTAATAAATTGTGCTAGTACATGTTAACACATGCTAGCAATGTGCGTAATGATGCTTGCGACATGTTTGAAATATGATAAAACATGCTAAGAATGTGAAAAAGCATGCAAAATGATGGTTATGTCTTAGAAATGTGTTAGAGTTAGCAATGTGCAAAATTAGCGACATGTTAAATCATGCTATCAATGTTATAATAATATTTGCCACATGTTCGAAATGTAGTAAAATGCTATTAATGTGCTAAATCATGCAACATATGTGTGAAATCATGCAAGCAATGTGTGAAATCAGGCTAACAGCATGTTAAATTATACTCGCAACATGTTAGCAATGTACTAAATCATGTTAGCAATGTGCTAAATCATGCTAGCAATGTGCAAAATCATGCTAGCGACATGTTAAATCATGCTAGCAATGTTCTAATAATGCTTGCAACATGTCAGAAATGTGGTAAAATGCTATTAATGTACTAAATCATGCAACATATGTGTGAAATCATGCAAGCAATTTCTGAAATCATGCTAACAGCATGTTAAATTATACTAGCAACATGTTAGCAATGTACTAAATCATGTTAGCAGTGTGCTAAATCATGCTAGCAATGTGCAAAATCATGCTAGCGACATGTTAAATCATGCTAGCAATGTTCTAATAATGCTTGCAACATGTCAGAAATGTGGTAAAATGCTATTAATGTGCTAAATCATGCAACATATGTGTGAAATCATGCAAGCAATTTCTGAAATCATGCTAACAGCATGTTAAATTATACTAGCAACATGTTAGCAATGTACTAAATCATGCTAGCAGTGTGCTAAATCATTCTAGCAATGTGCTAAATCATGCTAGAAATGTGCTAAATTATGCTAGAAACATATCAACAAAGTGCTAAATCATACTAACATGTTAAAATGTTTGCAAATAAACAATCAAACATGTGGATCTCATGTGGACTTCAAGTAAATAAATATATTTGGTGAATGAGGTTCGGATGACAAAAAAAGATTGGGAATCGCATTACAAAACTAATAAGAAGAAATAACATGAATTTGTACTTGAAAGCCAAATGTGAAGGACAATATTTGGCTGAGATACAACTATTTGAAAATCTGGAATCAGATTTTCATTTTTTGTAAGAGTAATCAACACGCCAAAAAACAAGGTTACTACACTTTTACTATAATAAAACCATGGTAAAGTTTCATAAGAGTTGGTTGATACATGAACACATCCCTTATTAAACTAAACTGGGATATATATAACACTAAAATGATTTTGCAACTATGCAAACTGACACACGATGTGCCTAAAGACGCCTTTCCAAGACCTCCATACTCTGTGAGTCAGACAGAAACACAGATCTTTTGAAGAGTGTGAGCTTGACATGTTAAACAACAGTCTGTTAGATGATGCATTTAGCACAAAGCGCCGCGTCTGTTCTGCGACGACAATCAAAGCGTCTTTGGGCGTCGGTTTGATTTGAGCTCCTGCATATCAGAGAACAAAACCACCATGAGATGTTTCCAGAGCTCGGTCACCTCAGAGGCCTTTCATCACAAACAAAACCACATTTCATTTGTTCATGAGTCTTTTCGGCAGAGCGAATGAACCTCCTACTGTGAGGAGAGACAAAATAAGCGTTTATCCTGATGGCATTATCTCTGAGGATGCTGTGTTTGTGTATAAACAGTGGAGAAAGATCAGGACTGTGATGATGATGATGATGATGATGATGCAGGACATCAGTAGGGGGGGAAGGAAACAGCAGTAATAGGAAATCACATTATAGCTAAAATATGGGTTTGGTGTTCGCCTCAAGCTGTTGTTGAATTAGAGTCGTGAAGGGCACGGCTGCAGGGTTCACCGGCGGAAAATTGCCACACAATTGACTGCGGCTCGACCCGCCGCTTCATCCTCTACACAAGCTGGAGAGAATCTTCTTGTGTGCAATGACTGGACCAAATGACATAAAACCACGTTTAAAAAAATCCTAGGACTCTACTTTATAGGACAAAGTGCTCATCCACTTACTGGACTAAAAGCTACCATTCATTTCCAAATTGTCTTTATGTTTACGGGACATTTTAGACAGTCTACAACCTATTTGAGAACCAATAATTGGTTAACTTAAATAAAGATAAAACAATTAGAATCTATTGCTTTTGATACTGGAAATAAAATAAAATAAAATAAAATAAAATAAAATAAAATAAAATAAAATAAAAATCTATTAATAAAATAAAATAAAATAAAAAATAAAATAAAATAAAATAAAATAAAAATCTATTAATAAAATAAAATAAAATAAAATAAAATAAAAATCTATTAATAAAATAAAATTAAATAAAATTAAATTAAAAAATAAAATTAAAAATAAAATTAAAAATTAAATTAAATTAAATTAAATTAAAAATTAAATTAAAAATAAAATAATAAAATAAAATAAAATAAAATAAAATAAAATAAAATAAAATTCAAAATAAAATAAAATAAAATAAAAATAAAAATAAAAATAAAAAATGAAATCTATAGAGAAATATATATATATAAATAATGTTATGCAAAAACATAACAAAATTACAAAAACATAGTTCATAAATATTTATATAAAAATATATTAGATGGAAAAAATGTAAAAAAAAAATTTGAAATGTTGTCTTCGCAGTTAACTGAAATAAGTAGAAGTATTACAATTACCGAAAGTGAAGTAAAAAAAAAAGTAAAGGACTATAGAGATATATTTACAAAATTAAAACAAAATATATTACAAGAGCACTTAACAAAATTACTAAAACTTAGTTTATAAATATTTATTTAAAAATATAAACATTTGATATAAAAAATGACAATTGGAAATGTTGTCTTGACAGTTAACTGAAACAAGTTTAAGGAAATGTATAATAAATAGAGAAAAAAATAAAATAAAAAATAAACTAATACAAATACAAACCGAATTATAAATGTTTTAATTACAAAAACAACAAATTCACTAAAATTTTACTAAAATTAAAAATAAAAGAATATAAAAATCACAGTTATTCAAAATATGATTAGATAATAGAATAATTAAGGTCATGTTTATTTTAAGAACCAATTCTCACTATTAAGTTAAGTTTTACCTCAATAAACTCCTATTTTGCTGTTCATTAGTTGTTAGGAAGGTTTATGTATGGCTCTAAAATATGCTCATGCAGAATACAGCAAAAATATGTGCTTTATAAGTATTAATAAACTAGTAATATGTGGAGAAAAGGTCTTTTGTGAGAAACTCCGTCTCAAACTCACTTCCAAGACATCGAACTAAAAGCTGCCATCCTTTTTCTTTATGGGACACTTTAGACATCAAACCGGGGTACGGCAACAGCCTCTTAATGTTTACTGGAACTCAGAAGTGAATCAGATCGCTTCCCGATGCTCGACACAGATGTTTGAGAAAGTGTTCATCTCTCTTTCATCCGCCGGATCAGAAGACTCTCTGTTTTGAGATTACAGTAACATACCGTAGCGTTGGCTTTCAGGTCATTATGAACGCATTCGTGGTGTTTTGCATTGAACGGATAAATAATGCATTGAGGGTCGTTTCGTTACAGATGAGTGAAACACAAAGCAGAATAAAGAAACTACAGTGTAAAAAAAACTGTAATAACTAACAATGTACTGTTTAATTTAAAGAAAGGTATTTTTGTGTTAAGTTTCTTTTCTTTTAAATATATTTGCATTGCACTATTTCATGATTTTTCTTTTCTTTATACTTTTCCTCATATTTGACATTTTCTGAAGAAAATACCGGCAGTGTTTGAACATTTAGAGCCATACTGGAAATAAATGGTACGGTAAGTACCGTAAAAAGGCTACGGTAAAAACCTGTTAAATATTTAGCTTTTAATTCTTTGAAAAACTGTAATACATGTAATGGGACATTTTATGTCATTATACAGTAATATACTCCCACATTAAAAAAAAAATACTATATTTATATTGTTTTTTAACCATATTATAGTAAAGTGTATATTATACTATTTACAACACTTTGATATGAAGTATTAACTATAGTTCACTGATAAACCGTAATAAATACTTATAGTATAAAACACCTTACAGATGTAGAAAACATTTAATTTATTTATTTTAACTGTGAAAAACCATAAAGCATTAAAACGAATGTTCATTCAAAACTAATGGAGGCTTAATGTTTGATTAGTAATATGCATTGCTAAGAATTCATCTGAACAACTTTAAAGATGATTTTCTCAATATTTAGATGTTTTTGCTCCCTCAGATTCCAGATTTCCAAATATTGTCCTCCTGACAAACCGCACATCAATGAAAAGATGATTTATTCAGATGATGCATAAATCTCAATTTCGAAAAAATTGACACTTCAGACTGGTTTTGTTTAAGCACAAAGAAACTGAAGTCAGAAGATTTAAGACGTTTGTGTGGAGAATCAAGAGAACGTCTGGAGTGTGTTTCACAGCTTCGTGTTTTATTCTGTTGATAAAGTAGTTTAATGGAGTCATTATCAAACTATTAACACGGTTAAAAGTGCTTTATTAATGTGTTCACCCTCAGCGTTCACGAACACTCACCAAACCCAATCTGTGTTATGAGACGATTCATCTCGCCGAGGGACTAATGTGATTATTTCTTCTCAAACGTCACCGGACGAGTGTGCGAAGGCTTATTGAATTGATCCGAATGTGGAGCAGATATTGAGCTCATATTTCAGCCTGTGTGTGTGTGTGTGTGTGTATGTGTTCGGATAAAACACGGTATAAACATACTCTTCATGAGCGTGAATCAATGAAGCTTCATGAAGCTTGAGAAAGAGACACCTGATGTGAAGGATGACATTTCTTTCTACAAATGGGTCTTAAACACTTCAAAAATGTTTTTTTTTTCTTGTATTTTTCTAGTACAAAAACCTCAACATTTTAATCCAAGATACAACATTTGAAAAACTGATATATATAGTTTATAAAAACAATATTGTTTCCTTGGAATCCTTAGTTTTTATGTTTTTTTTTTTCGTATTTTAAGCTTAAACACACTTCATTTTGATGCTTAATGCTCAATTTTGACTCAATATATCTTGATTTAAAATAGTTTAATATTAATATTTGTACTGGAAAACAAGACAAAAAAATATTTTAAATATATTTATTATATTTATTAAATAATATATATTTTTGCATGTTTTATAATAAATTACGCAAATAATTTATATATTTTCTAAACAATAAAACATAAAATTAATCATATATAAATATTATACACGTATCAAAATTAAATAAAATGTATATATGAAAATTTGAAAAGAAAGAAATGTGAAGTAAAGCAATTGTGAAATTTTTAATATTGTTTTTTTAAGTGATTAATCAAATTTAATTAAATGAGTTTCATTTATGAAGAGACTTTTTGTTCATATGATGCTGTTTTTAACATCAATTTAGTTGTTCAGCTCACATTTCAATTTAACTTCCTAGTCATTTATTATAATAATATACTTTGTAATGAAAGAAAAATGATGCATTATTGACTCCACTCTATGTTCATAATCATATAGCTATTTTTTTATCGAAACTACATTTACAAAATCACTATCATTACTATCATCTCTAGTGCTGCTTGAGCTACAGTAACTCAACACTACTAATTACTGTTATAAATAAATTACACCTTAATATATTAAAAAAGAAAAGAATACAAAAGCACAAAACAAAATAACTAAAACATTAACTAAAATTTAAATGAAATTAATTGAACCTAAATAGTAATATTTTAAAAATGAAAAAAAAGAATGAAAATAATGAAAGCACATAGCAAAATTACTACATCAACTTAAACCGGAATAAATTAATGAATTAAACCTAAATAGTCATATTAAAGTTAAAAAGGACGAAATAAATAACTAAAATATGAACTAAAATTTAAACAAAACATTTATTACACCAAAAAAAAAATTAAATATAAAAAAACTGAACAAAACTAATTAAATTGACTAAAGCTCTTAACAAAATTACTAAAACATGAACTAAAATCCAAATATAAATGTAACTTAAATAAAAATATTAAACAAGAACAGAAACTAATAAAAGCACATGAAGTGACAAACAACTAAAAAGGAAAATGAAAATGAAAAATATCAAAATAAAAGCTAAATCAAAACATTAATAAAAAAAAATGTATATATATAAATAATACTAAATCATCACTGATAAATACATCACAAATTATAAAGTACCTTGATGTGATTAATTTACTTTGACATTAACATCCGTCAGGTCAAAAAAATGACTTGTGTGACTCTGGACGTCTACTAAAGATCTAGCACACATCTGGGTACAAACTTCTCCCCTAAACATGATTCACAGAAATCCCACACAGACAGAAACAGAACAGAAAACAGTCTGCATTTTTAGAATTATTATTATTATTTTAAACATTTATTTCATTTATATACAATTTTCATAAATAGGGACATTCCCAGCTGTCCCCAAACATTGTTTTAGTTTGGTTTAAATCACTTCTGGGTGCAAAATCCTACCCGAAATATGCTACACACACACACTCACACACACATCTGATGGGTGTTCACCGCTCTGGTGTGGTGACAAGTTTTGCATGTTTTCCTCATGTTCTATTCAAATGAAGAAAGTGGGTCTCATTCTGTAACCTTAAGCATCCAAAACAAAGATTTGCACAAATAAGTGCTTTGAAATGTCATCTCTCCCCAAATCTGCATACGAGAGACTCGCCCTGCATGAAAATGAAGCCATTTTCACACGCTTTTCCATTTGCAGAAAAAAACAAAAAAAGCAAAAGAGCAACAAATGTCAACATACTGTAAAGTATTTCAATGTGCTGCGAGATATTCATTAACCTTTGTGATGAACGACTTTACCTGCCTGATTAAAAGCACCGCAGGGGTTTCACGCATGAATGGATCTCTGTAAACCTGCTGCAGGTACGAGTTACCCTGCAAATCAAAGTCTGCAGAAAGATATCGGGGTAAACTATCATGTACGGTTTATATTAAATACATGCATGGATCAGATAATCATAAAAACTTCACAAATCACAAATACTGAAGATTATTTACATTTATGCATTTGGCAGACACTTTTATCCTAAACAAAACACACTGCAGTTCAGCTATAGTTCATGCATTTGGGAA